>NC_091178.1:43693965-43946910 GCF_040958095.1 Procambarus clarkii | reverse complement strand
GAGTAGAACGGTTTTACGTGTACATCTTCCATCGGTAATATAAACCGAAAATCAGGAACATTTTAGTTTATTTTAATGAAAACACATTGATTTTTGTCATTTGTATTGGAAGCAACATCTTTATACGTCTTTTCTAGGGTCTAAAAAATACGAAACGTTGCTTTATGATTCGAAGTTAAAATCTTCAAATTTGGTATAATAATGACTTTTTTCACGTTTTTCATGTAGTTTGATATTACGTAAATATATTCATTTTTACCAATATTTCGATACTATTTCATGTTGTATCACGATATGTGATTTGGCCCTCAAATCTCAGATTTTCGCATAATATTGCATTTTAGGCAAGTTTTCTTGCATTTTCTTTCGTACTAAAAATCATCGAATTCAGCAATATTTTGACGTTTATCATCCCCTTTTCCTTTATGTGATATAAACGAAATATCATCGAATTAGGCAATATTTTGCTGTTTTTCCACGTTTTTGTGAATTTTCAGTTTATTGCTATTAATTCATTAAATATACGATAAAAATGATGCAAACACATAATTGATCAGAAAATAACCTTAAATACTTCATTTTCAATCAACTATTTGTTTCTCGGTAAAATACTGAGTAAGATATTTAAAAGGGGAGAATTTCTGTTTTTATTGCATATATCGACGTTTCAGCCGGAGTGGAACGGTTTTACGTGTACATCTTCCATCGGTAATATAAACCGAAAATCAGGAACATTTTAGTCAATTTTAATGAAAAGACATTGATTTTTGTCATTTGTATTGGAAGCAACATCTTTATACGCCTTTTCTAGGGTCTAAAAAATACGAAACGTCGCTTTATGATTCGAAGTTAAAATCCTCAAATTTGGTATAATAATGAATTTTCACGTTTTTCATGTAGTTTGATATTACGTAAATATATTCATTTTTACCAATATTTCGATACTATTTCATGTAGTATCACGATATGTGATTTGGCTTTCAAATCTTAGATTTTCGCATAATATTGCATTTTAGGCAAGTTTTCTTGCATTTTGTTTCGTACTAAAAATCATCGAATTCAGCAATATTTTGACGTTTATCATCCTCTTTTCCTTTATGTGATATAAACGAAATATCATCGAATTAGGCAATATTTTGCTATTTTTCCACGTTTTTGTGAATTTTCAGTTTATTACTATTAATTCATTAAATATACGATAAAAATGATGCAAACACATAATTGATCAGAAAATAACCTTAAATACTTCATTTTCAATCAACTATTTGTTTCTCGGTAAAATACTGAGTAAGATATTGGAAAGGGGAGAATTTCTGTTTTTATTGCATATATCGACGTTTCAGACGGAGTAGAACGGTTTTACGTGTACATCTTCCATCGGTAATATAAACCGAAAATCAGGAACATTTTAGTTAATTTTAATGAAAAGACATTGATTTTTGTCATTTGTATTGGAAGCAACATCTTTATACGTCTTTTCTAGGGTCTAAAAAATACGAAACGTCGCTTTATGATTCGAAGTTAAAATCCTCAAATTTGGTATAATAATGACTTTTTACACGTTTTTCATGTAGTTTGATATTACGTAAATATATTCATTTTTACCAATATTTCGATACTATTTCATGTAGTATCACGATATGTGATTTGGCCTTCAAATCTCAGATTTTCTCATAATATTGCATTTTAAGCAAGTTTTCTTGCATTTTGTTTCGTACTAAAAATCATCGAATTCAGCAATATTTTGACGTTTATCATCTCCTTTTCCTTTATGTGATTTAAACAAAATATCATCGAATTAAGCAATATTTTGCCGTTTTTCCACGATTTTGTGAATTTCCAGTTTATTGTTATTATTTCATTAAATATACGATAAAAATGATGCAAACACATAATTGATCAGAAAATAACCTTAAATACTTCATTTTCAATCAACTATTTATTTCTCGGTAAAATACTGAGTAAGATATTGGAAAGGGGAGAAGTTCTGTTTTTATTGCATATATCGACGTTTCAGCCGGATTAGAACGGTTTTACGTGTACATCTTCCATCGGTAATATAAACCGGAAATCAGGAACATTTTAGTTAATTTTAATGAAAACACATTGATTTTTACCATTTGTATTGGAAGCAACATCTTTATACGTCTTTTTTGGGTCTAAAAAATACGAAACGTCGCTTTATGATTCGAAGTTAAAATCCTCAAATTTGGTATAATAATGACTTTTTCACGTTTTTCATGTAGTTTGATATTACGTATATATATTCATTTTTACCAATATTTCGATACTATATCATGTAGTATCACGATATGTGATTTGGCCTTCAAATCTCAGATTTTCGCAAAATATTGCATTTTAAGCAAGTTTTCTTGCATTTTGTTTCGTACTAAAAATCATCGAATTCAGTAATATTTTGACGTTTATCATTCGATGATATTTTGTGTAAATCACATAAAGGAAAAGGGGATGATAAAGGTCAAAATATTGCTAAATTCGATGATTAATTCATTATATATACGATAAAAATTATGCAAACACATAATTGATCAGAAAATAACCTTAAATACTTCATTTCCAATCATCTATTTTTTTCTCGTTAAAATACTGCGTAAGATATTGAAAAGGGGAGAAGTTCTGTTTTTATTGAATATATCGACGTTTCAGCCGGAGTAGAACGGTTTTACGTGTACATCTTCCATCGGTAATATAAACCGAAAATCAGGAACATTTTAGTTAATTTTAATGAAAACACATTGATTTTTGTCATTTGTATTGGAAGCAACATCTTTATACGTCTTTTCTAGGGTCTAAAAAATACGAAACGTTGCTTTATGATTCGAAGTTAAAATCTTCAAATTTGGTATAATAATGACTTTTTTCACGTTTTTCATGTAGTTTGATATTACGTAAATATATTCATTTTTACCAATATTTCGATACTATTTCATGTTGTATCACGATATGTGATTTGGCCCTCAAATCTCAGATTTTCGCATAATATTGCATTTTAGGCAAGTTTTCTTGCATTTTCTTTCGTACTAAAAATCATCGAATTCAGCAATATTTTGACGTTTATCATCCCCTTTTCCTTTATGTGATATAAACGAAATATCATCGAATTAGGCAATATTTTGCTGTTTTTCCACGTTTTTGTGAATTTTCAGTTTATTGCTATTAATTCATTAAATATACGATAAAAATGATGCAAACACATAATTGATCAGAAAATAACCTTAAATACTTCATTTTCAATCAACTATTTGTTTCTCGGTAAAATACTGAGTAAGATATTTAAAAGGGGAGAATTTCTGTTTTTATTGCATATATCGACGTTTCAGCCGGAGTGGAACGGTTTTACGTGTACATCTTCCATCGGTAATATAAACTGAAAATCAGGAACATTTTAATTAATTTTAATGGAAAGACATTGATTTTTGTCATTTGTATTGGAAGCAACATCTTTATACGCCTTTTCTAGGGTCTAAAAAATACGAAACGTCGCTTTATGATTCGAAGTTAAAATCCTCAAATTTGGTATAATAATGACTTTTTTCACGTTTTTCATGTAGTTTGATATTACGTAAATATATTCATTTTTACCAATATTTCGATACTATTTCATGTAGTATCACGATATGTGATTTGGCCTTCAAATCTTAGATTTTCGCATAATATTGCATTTTAGGCAAGTTTTCTTGCATTTTGTTTCGTACTAAAAATCATCGAATTCAGCAATATTTTGACGTTTATCATCCCCTTTTCCTTTATGTGATATAAACGAAATATCATCGAATTAGGCAATATTTTGCTATTTTTCCACGTTTTTGTGAATATTCAGTTTATTACTATTAATTCATTAAATATACGATAAAAATGATGCAAACACATAATTGATCAGAAAATAACCTTAAATACTTCATTTTCAATCAACTATTTGTTTCTCGGTAAAATACTAAGTAAGATATTGGAAAGGGGAGAATTTCTGTTTTTATTGCATATATCGACGTTTCAGACGGAGTAGAACGGTTTTACGTGTACATCTTCCATCGGTAATATAAACCGAAAATCAGGAACATTTTAGGTAATTTTAATGAAAAGACATTGATTTTTGTCATTTGTATTGGAAGCAACATCTTTATACGTCTTTTCTAGGGTCTAAAAAATACGAAACGTCGCTTTATGATTCGAAGTTAAAATCCTCAAATTTGGTATAATAATGACTTTTTACACGTTTTTCATGTAGTTTGATATTACGTAAATATATTCATTTTTACCAATATTTCGATACCAATATGTAGTATCACGATATGTGATTTGGCCTTCAAATCTCAGATTTTCGCAAAATATTGCATTTTAAGCAAGTTTTCTTGCATTTTGTTTCGTACTAAAAATCATCGAATTCAGTAATATTTTGACGTTTATCATTCGATGATATTTTGTGTAAATCACATATAGGAAAAGGGGATGATAAAGGTCAAAATATTGCTAAATTCGATGATTAATTCATTATATATACGATAAAAATTATGCAAACACATAATTGATCAGAAAATAACCTTAAATACTTCATTTTCAATCATCTATTTTTTTCTCGTTAAAATACTGCGTAAGATATTGAAAAGGGGAGAAGTTCTGTTTTTATTGCATATATCGACGTTTCAGCCGGAGTAGAACGGTTTTACGTGTACATCTTCCATCGGTAATATAAACCGAAAATCAGGAACATTTTAGTTAATTTTAATGAAAACACATTGATTTTTGTCATTTGTATTGGAAGCAACATCTTTATACGTCTTTTCTAGGGTCTAAAAAATACGAAACGTTGCTTTATGATTCGAAGTTAAAATCTTCAAATTTGGTATAATAATGACTTTTTTCACGTTTTTCATGTAGTTTGATATTACGTAAATATATTCATTTTTACCAATATTTCGATACTATTTCATGTTGTATCACGATATGTGATTTGGCCCTCAAATCTCAGATTTTCGCATAATATTGCATTTTAGGCAAGTTTTCTTGCATTTTCTTTCGTACTAAAAATCATCGAATTCAGCAATATTTTGACGTTTATCATCCCCTTTTCCTTTATGTGATATAAACGAAATATCATCGAATTAGGCAATATTTTGCTGTTTTTCCACGTTTTTGTGAATTTTCAGTTTATTGCTATTAATTCATTAAATATACGATAAAAATGATGCAAACACATAATTGATCAGAAAATAACCTTAAATACTTCATTTTCAATCAACTATTTGTTTCTCGGTAAAATACTGAGTAAGATATTTAAAAGGGGAGAATTTCTGTTTTTATTGCATATATCGACGTTTCAGCCGGAGAAGAACGGTTTTACGTGTACATCTTCCATCGGTAATATAAACCGAAAATCAGGAACATTTTAGTTAATTTTAATGAAAAGACATTGATTTTTGTCATTTGTATTGGAAGCAACATCTTTATACGCCTTTTCTAGGGTCTAAAAAATACGAAACGTCGCTTTATGATTCGAAGTTAAAATCCTCAAATTTGGTATAATAATGACTTTTTTCACGTTTTTCATGTAGTTTGATATTACGTAAATATATTCATTTTTACCAATATTTCGATACTATTTCATGTAGTATCACGATATGTGATTTGGCCTTCAAATCTTAGATTTTCGCATAATATTGCATTTTAGGCAAGTTTTCTTGCATTTTGTTTCGTACTAAAAATCATCGAATTCAGCAATATTTTGACGTTTATCATCCCCTTTTCCTTTATGTGATATAAACGAAATATCATCGAATTAGGCAATATTTTGCTGTTTTTCCACGTTTTTGTGAATTTTCAGTTTATTGCTATTAATTCATTAAATATACGATAAAAATGATGCAAACACATAATTGATCAGAAAATAACCTTAAATACTTCATTTTCAATCAACTATTTGTTTCTCGGTAAAATACTGAGTAAGATATTTAAAAGGGGAGAATTTCTGTTTTTATTGCATATATCGACGTTTCAGCCGGAGAAGAACGGTTTTACGTGTACATCTTCCATCGGTAATATAAACCGAAAATCAGGAACATTTTAGTTAATTTTAATGAAAAGACATTGATTTTTGTCATTTGTATTGGAAGCAACATCTTTATACGCCTTTTCTAGGGTCTAAAAAATACGAAACGTCGCTTTATGATTCGAAGTTAAAATCCTCAAATTTGGTATAATAATGACTTTTTTCACGTTTTTCATGTAGTTTGATATTACGTAAATATATTCATTTTTACCAATATTTCGATACTATTTCATGTAGTATCACGATATGTGATTTGGCCTTCAAATCTTAGATTTTCGCATAATATTGCATTTTAGGCAAGTTTTCTTGCATTTTGTTTCGTACTAAAAATCATCGAATTCAGCAATATTTTGACGTTTATCATCCCCTTTTCCTTTATGTGATATAAACGAAATATCATCGAATTAGGCAATATTTTGCTGTTTTTCCACGTTTTTGTGAATTTTCAGTTTATTACTATTAATTCATTTAATATACGATAAAAATGATGCAAACACATAATTGATCAGAAAATAACCTTAAATACTTCATTTTCAATCAACTATTTGTTTCTCGGTAAAATACTGAGTAAGATATTGGAAAGGGGAGAATTTCTGTTTTTATTGCATATATCGACGTTTCAGACGGAGTAGAACGGTTTTACGTGTACATCTTCCATCGGTAATATAAACCGAAAATCAGGAACATTTTAGTTAATTTTAATGAAAAGACATTGATTTTTGTCATTTGTATTGGAAGCAACATCTTTATACGTCTTTTCTAGGGTCTAAAAAATTCGAAACGTCGCTTTATGATTAGAAGTTAAAATCCTCAAATTTGGTATAATAATGACTTTTTACACGTTTTTCATGTAGTTTGATATTACGTAAATATATTCATTTTTACCAATATTTCGATACTATTTCATGTAGTATCACGATATGTGATTTGGCCTTCAAATCTCAGATTTTCTCATAATATTGCATTTTAAGCAAGTTTTCTTGCATTTTGTTTCGTACTAAAAATCATCGAATTCAGCAAAATATTTTGACGTTTATCATCTCCTTTTCCTTTATGTGATTTAAACAAAATATCATCGAATTAAGCAATATTTTGCCGTTTTTCCACGTTTTTGTGAATTTCCAGTTTATTGTTATTATTTCATTAAATATACGATAAAAATGATGCAAACACATAATTGATCAGAAAATAACCTTAAATACTTCATTTTCAATCAACTATTTATTTCTCGGTAAAATACTGAATAAGATATTGGAAAGGGGAGAAGTTCTGTTTTTATTGCATATATCGACGTTTCAGCCGGATTAGAACGGTTTTACGTGTACATCTTCCATCGGTAATATAAACCGGAAATCAGGAACATTTTAGTTAATTTTAATGAAAACACATTGATTTTTACCATTTGTATTGGAAGCAACATCTTTATACGTCTTTTTTGGGTCTAAAAAATACGAAACGTCGCTTTATGATTCGAAGTTAAAATCCTCAAATTTGGTATAATAATGACTTTTTCACGTTTTTCATGTAGTTTGATATTACGTATATATTTTCATTTTTACCAATATTTCGATACTATATCATGTAGTATCACGATATGTGATTTGGCCTTCAAATCTCAGATTTTCGCAAAATATTGCATTTTAAGCAAGTTTTCTTGCATTTTGTTTCGTACTAAAAATCATCGAATTCAGTAATATTTTGACGTTTATCATTCGATGATATTTTGTGTAAATCACATAAAGGAAAAGGGGATGATAAAGGTCAAAATATTGCTAAATTCGATGATTAATTCATTATATATACGATAAAAATTATGCAAACACATAATTGATCAGAAAATAACCTTAAATACTTCATTTTCAATCATCTATTTGTTTCTCGTTAAAATACTGCGTAAGATATTGAAAAGGGGAGAAGTTCTGTTTTTATTGCATATATCGACGTTTCAGCCGGAGTAGAACGGTTTTACGTGTACATCTTCCATCGGTAATATAAACCGAAAATCAGGAACATTTTAGTTAATTTTAATGAAAACACATTGATTTTTGTCATTTGTATTGGAAGCAACATCTTTATACGTCTTTTCTAGGGTCTAAAAAATACGAAACGTTGCTTTATGATTTGAAGTTAAAATCCTCAAATTTGGTATAATAATGACTTTTTTCACGTTTTTCATGTAGTTTGATATTACGTAAATATATTCATTTTTACCAATATTTCGATACTATTTCATGTAGCATCACGATATGTGATTTGGCCTTCAAATCTTAGATTTTCGCATAATATTGCATTTTAGGCAAGTTTTCTTGCATTTTGTTTCGTACTAAAAATCATCGAATTCAGCAATATTTTGACGTTTATCATCCCCTTTTCCTTTATGTGATATAAACGAAATATCATCGAATTAGGCAATATTTTGCGGTTTTTCCACGTTTTTGTGAATTTTCAGTTTATTGCTATTAATTCATTAAATATACGATAAAAATGATGCAAACACATAATTGATCAGAAAATAACCTTAAATACTTGATTTTCAATCATCTATTTGTTTCTCGTTAAAATACTGAGTAAGATATTGAAAAGGGGAGAAGTTCTGTTTTTTTGCATATATCGACGTTTCAGCCGGATTAGAACGGTTTTACGTGTACATCTTCCATCGGTAATATAAACCGAAAATCAGGAACATTTTAGTTAATTTTAATGAAAAGACATTGATTTTTGTCATATGTATTGGAAGCAACATATTTATACGTCTTTTCTAGTGTCTAAAAAATACGAAACGTCGCTCTATGATTCGTAGTTAAAATCCTCAAATTTGGTATAATAATGACTTTTTTCACGTTTTTCATGTAGTTTGATATTACGTAAATATATTCATTTTTACCAATATTTCGACACTATTTCATTTAGTATCACGATATGTGATTTGGCCTTCAAATCTCAGATTTTCGCTTAATATTGCATTTTAAGCAAGTTTTCTTGCATTTTGTTTCGTACTAAAAATCATCGAATTCAGCAATATTTTGACGTTCATCATCCCCTTTTCCTTTATGTGATATAAACAAAATATCATCGAATTAGGCAATATTTTGCTGTTTTTCCACGTTTTTGTGAATTTTCAGTTTATTGCTATTAATTCATTAAATATACGATAAAAATGATGCAAACACATAATTGATGAGAATTTGACCTTAAACACTTCATTTTCAATCAACTATTTGTTTCTCGTTAAAATACTGAGTAAGATATTGAAAAGGGGAGAAGTTCTGTTTTTTTGCATATATCGACGTTTCAGCCGGATTAGAACGGTTTTACGTGTACATCTTCCATCGGAAATATCAACCGAAAATCAGAAACATTTTAGTTAATTTTAATGAAAACACATTGATTTTTATCATTTGTATTGGAAGCAACATCTTTATACGTCTTTTCTAGGGTCTAAAAAATACGAAACGTCGCTCTGTGATTCGAAGTTAAAATCCTCAAATTTGGTATAATAATGACTTTTTTCACGTTTTTCATGTAGTTTGATATTACGTAAATATATTCATTTTTACCAATATATCGATACTGTTTCATGTAGTATCACGATATGTGATTTGGCCTTCAAATCCCAGATTTTCGCTTAATATTACTTTTTAAGCAAGTTTTCTTGCATTTTGTTTCGTACTAAAATCATCGAATTCAGTAATATTTTGACGTTTATCATTCGATGATATTTTGTGTAAATCACATAAAGGAAAAGGGGATGATAAAGGTCAAAATATTGCTAAATTCGATGATTAATTCATTATATATACGATAAAAATTATGCAAACACATAATTGATCAGAAAATAACCTTAAATACTTCATTTTCAATCATCTATTTGTTTCTCGTTAAAATACTGCGTAAGATATTGAAAAGGGGAGAAGTTCTGTTTTTATTGCATATATCGACGTTTCAGCCGGAGTAGAACGGTTTTACGTGTACATCTTCCATCGGTAATATAAACCGAAAATCAGGAACATTTTAGTTAATTTTAATGAAAACACATTGATTTTTGTCATTTGTATTGGAAGCAACATCTTTATACGTCTTTTCTAGGGTCTAAAAAATACGAAACGTTGCTTTATGATTCGAAGTTAAAATCCTCAAATTTGGTATAATAATGACTTTTTTCACGTTTTTCATGTAGTTTGATATTACGTAAATATATTCATTTTTACCAATATTTCGATACTATTTCATGTTGTATCACGATATGTGATTTGGCCTTCAAATCTCAGATTTTCGCATAATATTGCATTTTAGGCAAGTTTTCTTGCATTTTCTTTCGTACTAAAAATCATCGAATTCAGCAATATTTTGACGTTTATCATCCCCTTTTCCTTTATGTGATATAAACGAAATATCATCGAATTAGGCAATATTTTGCTGTTTTTCCACGTTTTTGTGAATTTTCAGTTTATTGCTATTAATTCATTAAATATACGATAAAAATGATGCAAACACATAATTGATCAGAAAATAACCTTAAATACTTGATTTTCAATCATCTATTTGTTTCTCGGTAAAATACTGAGT
Organism: Procambarus clarkii; assembly: GCF_040958095.1. NCBI lineage: Eukaryota > Metazoa > Arthropoda > Malacostraca > Decapoda > Cambaridae > Procambarus > Procambarus clarkii. The sequence goes on along the minus strand of NC_091178.1, from coordinate 43,936,280 downwards.
AAGATATTTAAAAGGGGAGAATTTCTTTTTTTATTGCATATATCGACGTTTCAGCCAGAGTAGAACGGTTTTACGTGTACATCTTCCATCGGTAATATAAACCGAAAATCAGGAACATTTTAGTTAATTTTAATGAAAAGACATTGATTTTTGTCATTTGTATTGGAAGCAACATCTTTATACGCCTTTTCTAGGGTCTAAAAAATACGAAACGTCGCTTTATGATTCGAAGTTAAAATCCTCGAATTTGGTATAATAATGACTTTTTTCACGTTTTTCATGTAGTTTGATATTACGTAAATATATTCATTTTTACCAATATTTCGATACTATTTCGTGTAGTATCACGATATGTGATTCGGCCTTCAAATCTCAGATTTTCTCATAATATTGCATTTTAAGCAAGTTTTCTTGCATTTTGTTTCGTACTAAAAATCATCGAATTCAGCAATATTTTGACGTTGATCATCTCCTTTTCCTTTATGTGATTTAAACAAAATATCATCGAATTAAGCAATATTTTGCCGTTTTTCCACGTTTTTGTGAATTTCCAGTTTATTGTTATTATTTCATTAAATATACGAGAAAAGTTTTGAAAACACATAATTGATCAGAAAATAACCTTAAATACTTCATTTTCAATCATCTATTTGTTTCTTGTTAAAATACTGAGTAAGATATTGAAAAGGGGAGAAGTTCTGTTTTTATTGCATATATCGACGTTTCAGCCGGATTAGAACGGTTTTACGTGTACATCTTCCATCGGTAATATAAACCGGAAATCAGGAACATTTTAGTTAATTTTAATGAAAACACATTGATTTTTATCATTTGTATTGGGAGCAACATCTTTATACGTCTTTTTTGGGTCTAAAAAATACGAAACGTCGCTTTATGATTCGAAGTTAAAATCCTCAAATTTGGTATAATAATGACTTTTTCACGTTTTTCATGTAGTTTGATATTACGTATATATATTCATTTTTACCAATATTTCGATACTATATCATGTAGTATCACGATATGTGATTTGGCCTTCAAATCTCAGATTTTCGCAAAATATTGCATTTTAAGCAAGTTTTCTTGCATTTTGTTTCGTACTAAAAATCATCGAATTCAGTAATATTTTGACGTTTATCATTCGATGATATTTTGTGTAAATCACATAAAGGAAAAGGGGATGATAAAGGTCAAAATATTGCTAAATTCGATGATTAATTCATTATATATACGATAAAAATTATGCAAACACATAATTGATCAGAAAATAACCTTAAATACTTCATTTTCAATCATCTATTTGTTTCTCGTTAAAATACTGAGTAAGATATTGAAAAGGGGAGAAGTTCTGTTTTTTTGCATATATCGACGTTTCAGCCGGATTAGAACGGTTTTACGTGTACATCTTCCATCGGTAATATAAACCGAAAATCAGGAACATTTTAGTTAATTTTAATGAAAACACATTGATTTTTATCATTTGTATTGGAAGCAACATCTTTATACGTCTTTTTTGGGTCTAAAAAATACGAAACGTCGCTTTATGATTCGAAGTTAAAATCCTCAAATTTGGTATAATAATGACTTTTTTCACGTTTTTCATATAGTTTGATATTACGTAAATATATTCATTTTTACCAATATTTCGATACTATTTCATGTAGTATCACGATATGTGATTTGGCCTTCAAATCTCAGATTTTCGCATAATATTGCATTTTAAGCAAGTTTTCTTGTATTTTGCTTCGTACTAAAATCATCGAATTCAGTAATATTTTGGCGTTTATCATTCGATGATATTTTGTGTAAATCACATGAAGTAAAAGGGGATGATAAAGGTCAAAATATTGCTAAATTCGATGATTAATTCATTATATATACGAGAAAAATTATGCAAACACATAATTGATCAGAAAATAACCTTAAATACTTCATTTTCAATCATCTATTTGTTTCTCGTTAAAATCTGAGTAAGATATTGAAAAGGGGAGAAGTTCTGTTTTTATTGCATATATCGACGTTTCAGCCGGTAGAACGGTTTGTTGCATCTAACGATTAGATGCAACAAAGGTGTACATCATTATGCCTTATGTAGAAAAATTTCTACACAATCTATGACAACTGGGGAGAATTCTATGAATTCTACCACAATACAATATTGCAAGGTACATCAGGAAATAAATGTACTTGCTACTGAGTCAGGCAATAATACCACTCTGCCTACAGCTCAGCTCAAACTAATTGACAGGAAATCTAGAGTTAACACTAGAGGTCTCTTTGATCAAGGATCACAGAAAACCTTCATCACACAACAATTAGTCGAGCAGTTAAAAATAAAACCTGCCAAAAGTGTTAGACTGAATATTTCCGGGTTCTTGAATAATAGTGGACCTCATGAATACCAAGTAGTCAAGGTGTTAGAGAGACTTGGATCTTCCACTAGTCCAATACAAGTGGTAGTAGTAGATAAACTTCCTTCAGACCTGCAGGTCACAGGACTGCGAGATATCTTAAACGAAACCGCATGAGGCTAGCAGACTACAAAATAAATTCTGACTGCCTCACTGATGTTGGTATACTTATAGGCGCTGACCATTATTATAAATGTATAACGGGATCCACCAGACAACATTCGTTTTGGCATATTTTCGGTATAAAAAGTCGTAATTTCAAAAAGTGAATACGTGCAGAGAGCCTGAATTTGGCTCAAAAATATGGCTCAATCGTCGAATTTGTGATGTTTAGGATATTTTGAAAACTGCAGGGATAGTTTGGGCAAAATGTTATCCATCGCCGCTTTCAGTAATTGGCATATTTTCGGTATGAAAAGTCGTAATTTCAAACTGCGAATACATGCAGAAAGCCAAACGTTGGCTCCAAAATATGGCTCAAGGGTCGAATTGGGGATGTTTTGGATATTTTAAAAACTGCAGGGATGGCCTGGGCAAAATGTGATCCATCGCCGCTTTGAGTAATTGACATGTTTTCGGTATAAAAAGTCGTAATTTCAAACTGCGAATACGTTTTGAGAGCCAGAATTTAGCTCCAAAATAATTCTCAAGGGTCGAATTAGGGATGTTTGGGATAATTTGGAAACTGCAGGGAGGGTTTGGGCAAATTGTGATCCATCGCCGCTTTTAGTAATTGGCATATTTTCGGTATAAAATTCGTAATTTCAAACTGGTAACACATGCAGAGAGCCAGAATTTGGCTCCAAAATATGGCTCAAGCGTCGAATTTGGGATGTTTGCTATATTTTGAAAACTGAAGGGCGGGTTTGGGCAAAATGTGATCCATCGTCGCTCTCAGTAAATGGCATATTTTCGGTATAAAAAGAAGTAATTTCAAACTGCGAATACGTGCAGAGAGCCCAAATTTGGCTTCAAAATATGTCTCCAGCGTCGAATTTGGAATGTTGGGGATATTTTGAAAACTGGGGGGGGGGCGGGTTTGGGCGAAATGTGACCCATCGATGCTTTCAGTAATTGACATATTTTTGGTATAAAATGTCGTAATTTCAACCTGCGAATATGTGCAGAAAGCCAGAATCTGGCTTCAAGAATATGGCTCAAGGGTCGAATTTGGGATGCTTTGGATTTTTTGAAAACTGAATGGTGGGTTTGGGCAAAATGTGATCTATCGTCGCTTTCAGTAATTGGCATACTTTCGGTATAAAAAGTAGTTTTTCAAACTGCGAATACGTGCAGAAAGCCAGAATTCGGCTAGAAAATATGGCTCAAGGTTCGAATTGGGGATGGTTGGTATATTTTGAAAAGTGCAGGAGGGGGGGGGGTGTGTTTGGGCAAAATATGACCCATCGCTCCTCTCAGTAATTAACATATTTTCGGTATAAAATATCGTAATTTCAACCTGCGAATATATGCAGAGAGCCAGAATTTGGCTCCAAAATATGGCTCAAGGGTCGAATTAGGGATGCTTGGGATATTTTGAAAACTGCAGGGAGCGTTTGGGGAAAATGTGACCCATCGCTGCTCTCAGTAATTGGCATTTTTTCGGTATAAAAAGACGTAATTTCAGACTGCTAATACGTGCAGAGAGCCCGAATTTGACTCCAAAATATGGCTCAAGTTTCAAATTTAGGATGTTTGGAATATTTTGAAATCTGCAGGGGAGGGGGAGGGGTTTGGGCAAAATGTGACCTATCGCCGCTCTCAGTAATTGACATATCTTCGGTGTATAAATTCGTAATTTCAAACTGCTAATATGTGCAGAGAGCCAGAATTTGGCTCCAAAATATGGCTCAAGCGTCGAATTTGGAATGTTTGGGATATTTTGAAAACTGCACGGACGGCTTTATGCAAAATGTTATCCATCGTCGCACTCAGTAATTGGCATATTTTCGGTATAAAATGTCGTAATTTCAAACTGCGAATACGTGCAGAGAGCCAAAATTTGGCTCCAAAATATAGGTCATGGGTCGAATTTGGGATGTTTGGGATATTTTGAAAACTGCAGGGTGGTTTGGGCAAAATGTGACCCATCGTCGCAGTCAGTAATTGGCATATTTTCAGTATGAAAAGTCGTAATTTCAAACTGTGAATACATGCAGAAAGCCAAACGTTGGCTCCAAAATATGGCTCAAGGGTCGAATTTGGGATGCCTGGGATTTTTTGAAAACTGCAGGGAGAGTTTGGGCAAAATGTGATGCATCGCCGCTTTCAGTAATTGTCATGTTTTCGGTATAAAAAGTCGTAATTTCAAACTGCGAATACGTTCAGAGAGCCAGAATTTAGCACCAAAATAATTCTCATGGGTCGAATTTGGGATGTTTGGGATATTTCGAAAACTGCAGGGAAGGTTTGGGAAAAATGTGATCCATCGCCGCTCTCATTAATTGGCATATTTTCGGTATAAAAAGTCGTAATTTCAAACTGCGAATACGTGCAGAGAGCCAGAATTTGGCTCCAAATTGTATCTCAAGTGTTGAATTTGGGACATTTGGGATATTTTGGAAACTGCAGGGAGGGTTTGGGCAAAATGTGATCCATCGTAGCTTTCAGTAATTGGCATATTTTCAGTATAAAAAGTCGTAATTTCAAAAAGCGAATACTTGCAGAGAGCCCGAATTTGGCTCAAAAATCTGGTTCAAGCGTCGAATTTGTGATGTTTAGGATATTTTGAAAACTGCAGGGAGGGTTTGGGCAAAATGTTATCCATCGCCGCTTTCAGTAATTGGCATATTTTCGGTATGAAAAGTCGTAATTTCAAACTGCGAATACATGCCGAAAGCCAAACGTTGGCTCCAAAATATGGCTCAAGGGTCGAATTAGGGATGTTTGGGATATTTTAAAAACTGCAGGGATGGCCTGGGCAAAATGTGATCCATCGCCACACTCAGTAATTGGCATATTTTCGGTATAAGATGAAATAATTACAAACTGCGAACACGTGCAGAGACCCCAAATTTGGCTCCAAAATATGGCTCAAGCGTCGAATTAGAGATGTTTGGGATATTTTGAAAACTGCAGGGAGGGTTTGGGCAAAATGTGATCTATCGCCGCTTTCAGTAATTGTCTTGTTTTCGGAATAAAAAGTCGTAATTTCAAACTGCGAATACGTTTTGAGAGCCAGAATTTAGCTCCAAAATAATTCTCAAGGGTCGAATTTGGGATGTTTGGGATATTTCGAAAACTGCAGGGAAGGTTTGGGCAAAATGTGATCCATCGCCGCTCTCAGTAATTGACATATTTTCAGTATAAAAAGTCGTTATTTCAAACTGCGAATATGTGCAGAGCCGCAATTTGTCTCCAAAATTTGGCACAAGGGTTGAATTTTGGATGTTTGTGAGGGGGGGGGTTTGGGCAAAATGTGACCCATCGACGCTCTCAGTAATTGGCATATTTTCGGTATAAAATGACGTAATTTCAAACTGCGAATACGTGCAGAGAGCCCAAATTTGGCTCCTAAATATGGCTGAAGCGTCGAATTTGTGATGTTTGGGATATTTTGAAAACTGCAGGGAGGGTTTGGGCAAAGTGTGATCCATCGTTGCTTTCAGTAATTGGCATATTTTCAGTATAAAAATTCGTAATTTCAAACTGCGAATTCTTGCAGAGAGTCAGAATTTGGCTCCAAAATAAGGCTCAAGGTTCGAATTTAGGATGTTTGGGATATGCTCTCAGTAATTAATATATTTTCGGTATAAAAAGTCGTAATTTCAAACTGCGAATACGTGCAGAGCGCCAGAATTTGGTTCCAAAATAAGGCTCAAGCGTTAAATTTGTGATGTTTAGGATAATTTGGAAACTGCAGGGAAAGTTTGGGCAAATTGTGATCCATCGCCGCTTTCAGTAATTGGCATATTTTCGGTATAAAATTCGTAATTTCAAACTGGTAATACATGCAGAGAGCCAGAATTTGCATCACTCTCCAGCCTCTGCATCACTCTCTTAAGCCTCTGCTTCTCTCTCTTGATCCTCTGCATCACTCTCTTTAGCCTCTGCATCACTCTCGTAAGCCTCTGCATCACTCTCGTAAGCCTCTGAATCACTCTCTTGAGCCTCTGCATCACTCTCTTGAGCCCCTGCATCCATCTCTTGAGCCTCTGCATCACTCTCCTGAGCCTCTGTGTCACCCTTTTAAGCCTCTGCATCCCTCTTTTGAGAGTCTGCATCACTTTCTTAAGCCTCTGCATCACTCTCGTAAGCCTTTGCATCACTCTCGTAAGCCTCTGAATCACTCTCTTGAGCCTCTGCATCCCTTTCTTGAGCCTCTGCATCACTCCCAAGAGCCTCTGCATCCCTCTCTTGTGCCTCTTCATCCCTCACTTCAGCCTCTGCATCCCTCTCTTGAGCCTCTGCATCACTCTCTTGAGCCTCTGCATCACTCTCTTGAGCTTCTGCATCACTCTCTTAAGCCTCTGCATCCCTCTCTTGAGCCTCTGCATCACTCTCATGAGCCTCTGCATCACTCTCATTAGCCTCTGCATCACTCTCAAGTGCCTCTGCATCTTTTTCTTGTGCCTCTGCATCACTCACTTTAGCTTCTGCATCCCTCTCTTGAGCCTCTGCATCCCTCTCTTGAGCCTCTTCATCCCTCTCTTAAGCCTCTGAATCCCTCTCTAGAGCCTCTGCATCACTCTCTTGAGCTTTTCCATCCCTCTTTTGAGCCTTTGCATCACTCTCTTAAGCCTCTGCATCACTCTCTTTAGCCTCTGCATCACTCTCAATTGCCTCTGCAACTTTTTTTTTGCCTCTGCATCACTCTCTTGAGCCTATTCATCCCTTTCTTGAGCCTCTGCATCCCTCTCTTGAGCCTCTGCACCACTCTCTTAAGCTTCTGCATCACTCTCGTAAGCCTCTGCATCACTCTCGTAAGCCTCTGCATCACTCTCGTAAGCCTCTGAATCACTCTCTTGAGCCTCTGCATCACTCTCTTGAGCCCCTGCATCCATCTCTTGAGCCTCTGCATCACTCTCCTGAGCCTCTGTATCACCCTTTTAAGCCTCTGCATCCCTCTTTTGAGAGTCTGCATCACTTTCTTAAGCCTCTGCATCACTCTCGTAAGGCTTTGCATCACTCTCGTAAGCCTCTGAATCACTCTCTTGAGCCTCTGCATCCCTTTCTTGAGCCTCTGCATCACTCCCAAGAGCCTCTGCATCCCTCTCTTGTGCCTCTTCATCCCTCACTTCAGCCTCTGCATCCCTCTCTTGAGCCTCTGCATCACTCTCTTGAGCCTCTGCATCACTCTCTTGAGCTTCTGCATCACTCTCTTAAGCCTCTGCATCCCTCTCTTGAGCCTCTGCATCACTCTCATGAGCCTCTGCATCACTCTCATTAGCCTCTGCATCACTCTCAAGATCCTCTGCATCTTTTTCTTGTGCCTCTGCATCACTCACTTTAGCTTCTGCATCCCTCTCTTGAGCCTCTGCATCCCTCTCTTGAGCCTCTGCATCTCTTAAGCCTCTGAATCCCTCTCTAGAACCTCTGCATCACTCTCTTGAGCTTTTCCATCCCTCTTTTGAGCCTTTGCATCACTCTCTTAAGCCTCTGCATCACTCTCTTTAGCCTCTGCATCACTCTCAATTGCCTCTGCATCTTTTTCTTGTGCCTCTGCATCACTCTCTTGAGCCTATTCATCCCTTTCTTGAGGCTCTGCATCCCTCTCTTGAGCCTCTGCACCACTCTCTTAAGCTTCTGCATCACTCTCGTAAGCCTCTGCATCACTTTCTTAAGCCTCTGCATCACTCTCGTAATCCTCTGACTCACTCTCTTGAGCCTCTCTATCACTCTCTTGAGCCCGTGCATCCCTCTATTGAGCCTCTGCATCACTCTCTTGAGCCTCTGCATCACCCTCTTAAGCCTCTGTGTTACCACCCTTGAGACTAAATAAGGTTCTTCTCCCCGCAGTGCAATAAAAATAATAATAAATCGGCTTCGCCAACAACTGTCTAGGGGTAAATATACATCACTGCATAAAATGGAGAACAATATATTTATGCTAAGGGGGACAAACTTAATAACACTTAAATGTATAAATAATAACCAGAAATATTCTTCAGCATGCAAATCATAGAATAACCTCCTTATTGAGACATGAGCACTATCACTAAGACATGGATTAATTAGAGAGATATATACAATATCATCTAACCAGATAATTAACATTTATATGGGCTAAAATAACAGTGACCAATGACTTAACATAAACCATGACTCCTCACGACCGCAGCCGCCACGCTTCTGCCCACGCCTTGGTCCGCAGGCCAAGCGTCTACCAAAATATCAACTAACCGTCCACACAAACATTGTGGAAAATCTAATAATAAAACGCAGCACTAATATTCAAAACATTGTTAAACTAAAGAGTAGTAAACACTGGTACAACATTCCATACAATAATACGGAAACCAAATATGGGAATAACTCAATATTCCCATATTTGGTTTCCGTATTATTGTATGGAATGTTGTACCAGTGTTTACTACTCTTTAGTTTAACAATGTTTTGAATATTAGTGCTGCGTTTTATTATTAGATTTTCCACAATGTTTGTGTGGACGGTTAGTTGATATTTTGGTAGACGCTTGGCCTGCGGACCAAGGCGTGGGCAGAAGCGTGGCGGCTGCGGTCGTGAGGAGTCATGGTTTATGTTAAGTCATTGGTCACTGTTATTTTAGCCCATATAAATGTTAATTATCTGGTTAGATGATATTGTATATATCTCTCTAATTAATCCATGTCTTAGTGATAGTGCTCATGTCTCAATAAGGAGGTTATTCTATGATTTGCATGCTGAAGAATATTTCTGGTTATTATTTATACATTTAAGTGTTATTAAGTTTGTCCCCCTTAGCATAAATATATTGTTCTCCATTTTATGCAGTGATGGCTCTTGAGCCTCTGCATCCCTCTCTTCCGTAAAACTATAAACACTCGATTGACAACAATGTTCCCACACTGGCCATATCCAAATATGGTCAACCGCCCACACGGAGAAACTACATGAGAAATTAACACCAAAAGCCTCACACAATATAATGTAACTCAGGCACACTACAGCATGCTATAATATATATATAACATACAAAATCTTATATCATACAACTGGATGCTATATTAAAGAACAAGACAATAAAGTAATATGAGAATCAAGAGTAATGGCAGAATCCTAGTGAGATTCGTAACACTCTGCATCCCTCTTTTGAGCCTCTGCATCACTTTCTTAAGCCTCTGCATCCCATTCTTGAGCCTCTGCATCTCTCTCTTGAACTCCTGCATCCCTCTCATGAGCCTTTGCATCCCTCTCTTGAGCCTTTGCATCACTCGCCTAAGCCTCTGCATCCCTCTCTTGAGCCTCACCATCACTCTCAAGAGTCTATGCATCCCTCTCATGTGCCTCTGCATCCCTCACTTTAGCCTCTGCATCCCTCTCTTGAGACCCTGCATCCCTCTCTAGAGCCTGTGCATCCCTCTCTTGAGCCTCTGCATCCCTCTCTTGAGCCTGTGCATCACTCTCTTCAGCCTCTGCATCCCTTTCTTGAGCCTCTGCATCACTCTCTTGAGCCTCTGCATCACTCTCTTGAGCCTCTACATCCGTCTCTTGAGCCTCTGCAACACTCTCTTCCGCCTCTGCATCACTCTCTTAAGCCTCTGAATCCCTCTCTTGAGGCCTCTGCATCACTCTTTTGAGCCTCTGAATCACTCTCTTGAGTGTCTGCATCCCTCTCTTGAGCCTCTGCATCACTCTCTTCAGCCTCTGCATCCCTCTCTTGAGCCTCTGCATCACTCTCGTGAGCCTCTGCATCACTCTCTCGGCCCTGCATCACTCTCTTGAGCCTCTGCATCACTCTCCTAAACCTCTGAATCCCTCTCTTGAGGCCTCTGCATCACTTTCTCGGCCCTGCATCACTCTCTTGATCCTCTGCATCACTCTCTTGAGCCTCAGCATCACTCTCTAGAGCCTCTGCATCACTCTCTACAGCCTCTGAATCACTCTCGTAAGCCTCTGCTTCCCTCTCTTGATCCTCTGCATCACTCTCTTGAGCCTCTGCATCACTCTCATGAGCCTCTGCATCCCTCTCTTGAGTCTCTGCATCCCTCTCTTGACCCTCTGCATCCCTCTCTTGAACGTATTCATCACTCAATTGAGCCTCATAACTCAATTGCAAAGGCTCAGGAGAGGGATGCAGAGGCTCAAGAAAGGGATGCAGGGGCTCAGGAGAGGGATGCAGGGGCTCAGGAGAGTGATACAGAGGCTCAAGAGAGTGATTCAGAGGCTTACGAGAGTGATGCAGAGGCTTAAGAGAGTGATGCAGAGGTTCAAGAGAGTGAAGCAGAAGATCAAGAGAGGGAAGCAGAGGCTTAAGAGAGAGATGCAGGGATTGAAGAGAGTGATGCAGAGGCTCTAAAGAGTGATGCAGAGACTCAAGAGAGTGATGCAGAGGCTTACGTTAGTGATGCAGAGAATCAAGAGAGTGATGCAGAGGCTCGAGAGAGTTATGCAGAGGCCTCCAGAGAGGGATTCATAGGCTTAAGGGAGTGTTGTAGAGGCTCAAGAGAGGGATGAAGAGACTGAAGAGAGTGATGCAGAGGCTCAAGAGAGGGATACAAAGGCTCAAGAGAGTGATGGATCACATTTTGATGAGTGATGGAGTGAGAGGCGATGGATCACATTTTGCCCAAACCATCCCTGTAGTTTTCAAAATATCCCTCTTTTGAGCCTCTGCATCACTTTCTTAAGCCTCTTTCTTAAGAGGATCAAGAGAGTGATGCAGAGGCTTACGAGAGTGATGCAGAGGCTGAAGCGAGTGATGTAGAGGCTCAGGAGAGTGATGTAGAGGCTCTGGAGAGTGATGCATAGGCTGAATAGAGTGATGCAGAGGCTTAAGAGAGGGATGATGAGGCTCAAGAGAGGGATGTATAGGCTCAAGAGAGTGATGCAGAGGCTCAAGAGAGGGATGCAGAGGCTGAAGAGAGTGATGCAGATGCTCAAGAGAGGGATGCAGTGGCTCAAGAAATTGATTCAGAGGCCTACGAGAGTGATGCCGAGGCTTAAGAGAGTGATGCAGAGGCTTAAGAGAGGGATGCAGAGGCTCAAGAGGGGGATGCAGAGGCTCAAGAGAGGGATGCAATGGCTCAAGAGAGGAATGCAGAGGCTCAAGTGAGGGATCTCTCTCTTGAACCTCTGCATCACTCTCAAGAGCCTCTGAATCCCTCTCTTGTGCCTCTTCATCCCTCACTTGTGCCTCTGCATCCCTACCTTGAGCATCTGCATCCCTCTCTTGAGCCTCTGCATCCGTCTCTTAAGCCTCTGCATCACTCTCTTAAGCCTCTGCTTCCTTCTCTTGATCCACTGCATCACTCACTTGACCCTCTGCATCACTCTCTTGATAGTCTGCATCACTCTCTTGAGCCACTGCATCACTCTCTTGAGCCTCTCTATCACTCTCTTAAGCCTCTGCATCCCGCTCTTGAACCTCTGCATCACTCCCTTGAGCCTCTTCATCATTCTTTTGAGCCTCTGCATCACTCTCTTGAGCCTCTGCATCACTCTCTTAAGACTCTGCCTTTCTGTCTTGAGGCTCTGCATCACTCCCTTGAGCCTCTGCATCCCTCTCTGGAGCCTCAGCATCCCTCTCTTGAGCCTTTTGCAGCACTCTGTTGAGCCTCTGCATCACTCTCTTAAGCCTCTGCATCACTCTCTAGAGTCTCTGCATCACTCTCTTCAGCCTCTGCATCCGTATCTTGAGCCTTTGCGTCACTCTCTTAAGCCTCTGAATCCCTCTCTTGAGCCTATGCATCACTGTCAAGTGCCTCTGCATCTTTCTCTTGTGCCTCTGCATTACTCACTTTAGCCTCTGCATCCCTCTCTTGACCCTCTGCATCCCTCTCTTGAGCCTATTCATCCCTCTCTTGAGCCTCTGCATCCCTCTCATGAGCCTCTGCATCACTCTCTTAAGCCTCTGCATCACTCTCGTAAGCCTCTGCGTCACTCTCCTAAGCCTCTGCATCACTCTTTTAAGCCTCTGATGCACTCTCTTGAGCCTCTCTAACCCTCTCCTGAGCATCTGCTTCACTCTCTTAAGCGTCTGCATCAATCTCGTAAGCCTCTGCATCACTCTCTTAAGCCTCTGCATCACTCCCGTAAACCTCTGAATCACTCTCTTGAGCCTCTCCATCACACTCAAACACATAATTGATTAGATAATAACCATAAATACTTCATTTTCAATCATCTATTTGTTACTCGTTGAAATACTGAGTAAGATATTGAAAAGGGGAGAAGTTCGGTTTTTATTGCATATATCGACGTTTCAGCCAGAATAGAGCGGTTTTACGTGTACATCTCCTATCGGTAATATAAACGGAAAATCTGGAACATTTTAGTTAATTCTAATGAAACACATTGATTTTTATCATTTGTATTGGAAACCACATTGTCATATGTCTTTTCTTGGATCTAAATAATATGAAACCTCGCTTTATGATTCGAAGTTAAATTCCTCAATTTGGTATAATAGTGTCTTTTTTCACGTTTTTAATGTAGTTTGATATTACATAAATATATTCATTTTTACCAATATTTCGATACTATTTCATGTAGTATCACGATATGTGATTTGGCCTTCAAATCTCAGAATTTCGCATAATATTGCATTTTAAGCAAGTTTTCTTGCATTTTGTTTCGTACTAAAAATCATCGAATTTAGTAATATTTTGACGTTTATCATCCCCCTTTTCTTTAATGTGATATAAACAAAATATCATCGAATTAAGCAATATTTTGCGTTTTTTCAACGTTTTGTGAATTTCTAGTTTATTGTTATTATTCATGAAATATACGATAAAAATGAGACAAACACATAATTGATTAGATAATAACCTTAAGTACTTCATTTTCAATCATCTATTTGTTTCTCGTTGAAATACTGAGTAAGATATGGAAAAGGGGAGAAGTTCGGTTTTTATTGCATATATCGACGTTTCAGCCGGAATAGAGCGGTTTTTACGTGTACATCTTCCATCGGTAATATAAACGGAAGATCAGGAACATTTTAGTCAATTCTAATGAAAACACATTGATTTTTATCATTTATTGGAAACAACATTGTCATATGTCTTTTCTTGGATCTAAATAATACGAAACCTTGCTCTATGATTTGAAGTTAAAATCTCCATATATGGTAAATAGTGACTTTTTTCACGTTTTTTTATGTAGTGTGATTTTACGTAAATATATACGTTTTTAACAATATTTCGAAACTATTTCATGTAGTATTACGATATGTGATTTGGCCTTCATATCTCAGAATTTCGCATAATATTGCATTTTAAGCAACTTATCTTACATTTGTTTTGTACGAAAAAATCGTCGAATTTAGCAATATTTTGACGTTTATCATCTCCTTTTCCTTTATGTGATTAAACAAAATATCATCGAATTAGGCACTATTTTGCCGTTTTTCCACGTTTTTGTGAATTTTCAGTCTATGGGTATTAATTCATTATATATACGATAAAAATGATGCAAACACATAATTGATTAGATAATAACCTTAAATACTTCATTTTCAATCATCTATTTGTTTCTCGTTAAAATACTGAGTAAGATATTGAAAAGGGGAGAAGTTCGGTTTTTATTGCATATATTGACGTTTCAGCCGGATTAGAGCGGTTTTACGTGTACATCTTCGATCGGTAATATAAACAGAAAATCAAGAACATTTTAGTTAATTCTAATGAAAACACATTGATTATTATCATTTGTATTGGAAACAACATTGTCATATGTCTTTTCTTAGATCTAAATAATATGAAACCTCGCTCTATGATTTGCAGTTAAAACCCTCATATATTGGTAAAATAATGAACTTTTTCACGTTTTTCATGTGTTATTTTACGTAAAAATATACGTTTTTACGAATATTTCGATACTATTTCATGTAGTATCACGATATATGATTTGGCCGTCAAATCTCAGATGTCGCATAATATTGCAATTTAAGCAAGTTTTCTTGCATTTTGTTTCGTTCGAAAAATCATCGAATTTAGCAATATTTTGACGTTTATCATCCACTTTTCCTCTATGTGATTTAAACAAAATATTGAATTAGGCAATATTTTGCCGTTTTTCCACGTTTTTGTGAATTTTCAGTTTATGGGTTTAATTCATTATATATACGATAAAAATGATGAAAACACATAATTGATTAGATAATAACCTTAAACACTTCATTTTCAATCATTTATTTGTTTCTCGTTAAAATACTGTGTAAGATATTGAAAAGGGGAGAAGTTCGGTTTTTATTGCATATATCGACGTTTCAGCCGGATTAGAGCGGTTTTCCGTGTACATCTTCCATCGGTAATATAAACGGAAAAACAAGAACAATTTAATTAATTCTAATGAAAACACATTGTTTTTTATCAGTTGTATTGAAAACAACATTGTCATATATCTTTTCTTAGATCTAAATAATACGAAACCTCGCTCTATGATTTGAAGTTAAAATCCTCAAATATTGTATAATAGTGACTTTTTCACGTTAATCATGTAGTTTGATATTACGTAAATATATTCATTTTTACCAATATTTCGATACTATTTCATGTAGTATCACGATATATGATTTGGCCGTCAAATCTCAGAATGTCGCATAATATTGCAATTTAAGCAAGTTTTCTTGCATTTTGTTTCGTTCGAAAAATCATCGAATTTAGCAATATTTTGACATTTATCATCCATTTTTCCTCTATGTGATTTAAACAAAATATCATTGAATTAGCCAATATTTGCCGTTTTTCCACGTTTTTGTGAATTTTCAGTTTATGGATTTAATTCATTATATAAACGATAAAATGAAGAAAACACATAATTGATTAGATAATAACCTTAAACACTTCATTTTCAATCATCTATTTGTTTCTCGTTAAAATACTGTGTAAGATATTGAAAAGGGGAGAAGTTCGGTTTTTATTGCATATATCGACGTTTCAGCCGGATTAGAGCGGTTTTCCGTGTACATCTTCCATCGGTAATATAAACGGAAAAACAAGAACAATTTAATTAATTCCAATGAAAACACATTGTTTTTTATCATTTGTATTGAAAACAACATTGTCATATATCTTTTCTTAGATCTAAATAATACGAAACCTCGCTCTATGATTTGAAGTTAAAATCCTCATATATGGTAAAATAGTGACTTTTTTTCACGTTTTTCATGGAGTGTGATTTTACGTAAATATATACGTTTTTAACAATATTTCGAAACTATTTCATGTAGTATTACGATATGTGATTTGGCCTTCATATCTCAGAATTTCGCATAATATTGCATTTTAAGCAAGTTATCTTGCATTTGTTTTGTACGAAAATTCGTCGAATTTAGCAATATTTTTGACGTTTATCATCCACTTTTCCTTTATGTGATTTAAACAAAATATCATCGAATTAGGCAATATTTTGCCGTTTTTCCACGTTTTTGTGAATTTTCAGTCTATGGGTATTAATTCATTATATATACGATAAAAATGATGCAAACACATAATTGATTAGATAATACCTTAAATCATTTTCAATCATCTATTTGTTTCTCGTTAAAATACTGTGTAAGATATTGAAAAGGGGAGAAGTTCGGTTTTTATTGCATATATCGACGTTTCAGCCGGATTAGAGCGGTTTTACGTGTACATCTTCCATCAGTAATATAAACGGAAAATCAAGAATATTTTAGTTAATTCTAATGAAACACATTGTTTTTTATCATTTGTATTGAAAACAACATTGTCATATATCTTTTCTTGGATCTATATAATACGAAACCTCGCTCTATGATTTGAAGTTAAAATCCTCAAATATTGTATAATAGTGACTTTTTTCACGTAATCATGTAGTTTGATATTACGTATATATATTCAGTTTTACCAATATTTCGATACTATTTCATGTAGTATCACGATATATGATTTGGCCTTCAAATCTCAGAATGTCGCATAATATTGCATTTTAAGCAAGTTTTCTTGCATTTTGTTTCGTTCGAAAAATCATCGAATTTAGCAATATTTGGACGTTTATCATCCACTTTTCCTTTATGTGATTTAAAACAAAATATCATCGAATTAGGCAATATTTTGGCCGTTTTTCCACGTTTTGTGTGAATTTTCAGTTTATGGGTTTAATTCATTATATATACGATAAAAATGATGAAACACATAATTGATTAGATAATAACCTTAAATAATTCATTTCAATCATTTATTTGTTTCTCGTTAAAAATACTGTGTTAGATATTGAAAAGGGGAGAAGTTCGGTTTTTATTGCATATATCGACGTTTCAGCCGGATTAGAGCGGTTTTCCCGTGTACATCTTCCATCGGTAATATAAACGGAAAAACAAGAACAATTTAATTAATTCTAATGAAAACACATTGTTTTTTATCATTTGTATTGAAAACAACATTGTCATATATCTTTTCTTGGATCTAAATAATACGAATCCTCGCTCTGTGATTTGAAGTTAAAATCCTCAAATGTTGTAACAGTGACTTTTTCACGCTAATCATTTAGTTTGATAATACGTATGTATATATTCATTTTTACAAATATTTCAATACTATTTCATGTAGTATCACAATATATGATTTGGCCTTCAAATTTCAGAATGTCGCATAATATTGCATTTTAAGCAAGTTTTCTTGCATTTTGTTTCGTACGAAAAATCATCGAATTTAGCAATATTTTGACGTTTATCATCCACTTTTCCTCTATGTGATTTAAACAAAATATCATCGAATTAGGCAATATTTTGCCGTTTTTCACGTTTTTGTAAATTTTCAGTTTATGGGTTTAATTCATTATATAAACGATAAAAATGATGCAAACACATAATTGATTAGATAATAACCTTAAATACTTCATTTTCAATCATCTATTTGTTTCTCGTTAAAATACTGTGTAAGATATTGAAAAGGGGAGAAGTTCGGTTTTTATTGCATATATCGACGTTTCAGCGGATTAGAGCGGTTTTACGTGTACATCTTCCATCGGTAATATAAACGGAAAATCAAGAACATTTTAGTTAATGCTAATGAAAAACACATTGTTTTTTATCATTTGTATTGGAAACAACATTGTCATATGTCTTTTCTTAGATCTAAATAATACGAAACCTCGCTCTATGATTTGAAGTTAAAACCCTCATATATGGTAAAATAGTGAACTTTTTCACGTTTTTCATGTTGTGTGATTTTACGTAAAAATATACGTTTTTACCAATATTTCGATACTATTTTATGTAGTATCACGATATGTGATTTGGCCTTCAAATCTCAGAATTTTCGCATAATATTGCATTTTAAGCAAGTTTTCTTGCATTTTGTTTCGTACGAAAAATCGTCGAATTTAGCAATATTTTGACGTTTATCATCTCCTTTTCCTTTATGTGTTTTAAACAAAATATCATCGAATTAGGCAATATTTTGCCGTTTTTCTACGTTTTTGTGAATTTTCAGTCTATGGGAATTAATTCATTATTTATACGATAAAAATGATACAAACACATAATTGATTAGATAATAACCTTAAATACTTCAT
Organism: Procambarus clarkii; assembly: GCF_040958095.1. Taxonomy (NCBI): domain Eukaryota; kingdom Metazoa; phylum Arthropoda; class Malacostraca; order Decapoda; family Cambaridae; genus Procambarus; species Procambarus clarkii. The sequence goes on along the minus strand of NC_091178.1, from coordinate 43,918,224 downwards.
TTTCAATCATCTATTTGTTTCTCGTTAAAATACTGTGAAAGATATGAAAAGGGGAGAAGTTCGGTTTTTATTGCATATATCGACGTTTCAGCCGGATTAGAGCGGTTTTCCGTGTACATCTTCCATCGGTAATATAACGGAAAATCAAGAACATTTTAGTTAATTCTAATGAAAACACATTGTTTTTTATCATTTGTATTGAAAACAACATTGTCATATATCTTTTCTTGGATCTAAATAATACGAAACCTCGCTCTATGATTTGAGTTAAAATCCTCAAATATTGTATAACAGTGACTTTTTCACGGTAATCATGTAGTTTGATATTACATATGTATATTCATTTTTACCAATATTTTGATACTATTTCATGTAGTATCACGATATATGATTTGGCCTTCAATCTCAGAATGTCGCATAATATTGCATTTTAAGCAAGTTTTCTTGCATTTTGTTTCGTACGAAAAATCATCGAATTTAGCAATATTTTGACGTTTATCATCCACTTTTCCTCTATGTGATTTAAACAAAATATCATCGAATTAGGCAATATTTTGCCGTTTTTCCACGTTTTTGTGAATTTTCAGTCTATGGGTATTAATTCATTATATATACGATAAAAATGATGCAAAACACATAATTGATTAGATAATAACCTTAAATACTTCATTTTCAATCATCTATTTGTTTCTCGTTAAAATACTGAGTAAGATATTGAAAAGGGGAGAAGTTCGGTTTTTATTGCATATATTGACGTTTCAGCGGATTAGAGCGGTTTTACGTGTACATCTTCGATCGGTAATATAAACGGAAAATCAAGAACATTTTAGTTAATTCTAATGAAGCACATTGATTATTATCATTTGTATTGGAAACAACATTGTCATATGTCTTTTCTTAGATCTAAATAATATGAAACCTCGCTCTATGATTTGCAGTTAAAACCCTCATATATGGTAAAATAATGAACTTTTTCACGTTTTTCATGTGTTATTTTACGTAAAAATATACGTTTTTACGAATATTTCGATACTATTTCATGTAGTATCACGAAATATGATTTGGCCGTCAATCTCAGAATGTCGCATAATATTGCAATTTAAGCAAGTTTCTTGCATTTTGTTTCGTTCGAAAAATCATCGAATTTAGCAATATTTTGACGTTTATCATCCACTTTTCCTCTATGTGATTTAACAAAATATCATTGAATTAGGCAATATTTTGCCGTTTTTTCCACGTTTTTGTGAATTTTCAGTTTATGGGTTTAATTCATTATATATACGATAAAATGATGAAAACACATAATTGATTAGATAATACCTTAACACTTCATTTTCAATCATTTATTTGTTTCTCGTTAAAATACTGTGTAAGATATTGAAAAGGGGAGAAGTTCGGTTTTTATTGCATATATCGACGTTTCAGCCGGATTAGAGCGGTTTTCCGTGTACATCTTCCATCGGTAATATAAACGGAAAAACAAGAACAATTTAATTAATTCTAATGAAAACACATTGTTTTTTATCATTTGTATTGAAAACAACATTGTCATATATCTTTTCTTAGATCTAAATAATACGAAACCTTGCTCTATGATTTGAAGTTAAAATCCTCAAAGATTGTATAATAGTGACTTTTTCACGTTAATCATGTAGTTTGATATTACGTAAATATATTCATTTTTACCAATATTTCGATACTATTTCATGTAGTATCACGATATATGATTTGGCCGTCAAATCTCAGAATGTCGCATAATATTGCAATTTAAGCAAGTTTTCTTGCATTTTGTTTCGTTCGAAAAATCATCGAATTTAGCAATATTTTGACATTTATCATCCATTTTTCCTCTATGTGATTTAAACAAAATATCATTGAATTAGGCAATATTTTGCCGTTTTTTCCACGTTTTGTGAATTTTCAGTTTATGGGTTTAATTCATTATATATACGATAAAAATGATGAAAACACATAATTGATTAGATAATAACCTTAAACACTTCATTTTCAATCATTTATTTGTTTCTCGTTAAAATACTGTGTAAGATATTGAAAAGGGGAGAAGTTCGGTTTTTATGGCATATATCGACGTTTCAGCCGGATTAGAGCGGTTTTCCGTGTACATCTTCCATCGGTAATATAAACGGAAAAAACAAGAACAATTTAATTAATTCCAATGAAAACACATTGTTTTTTATCATTTGTATTGAAAACAACATTGTCATATATCTTTTCTTAGATCTAAATAATACGAAACCTCGCTCTATGATTTGAAGTTAAAATCCTCAAATATTGTATAACAGTGACTTTTTCACGTTAATCATGTAGTTTGATAATACGTATGTATATATTCATTTTTACAAATGTTTCAAAACTATTTCATGTAGTATCACGATATATGATTTGGCCTTCAAATCTCAGAATGTCGCATAATATTGCATTTTAAGCAAGTTTTCTTGCATTTTGTTTCGTTCGAAAAATCATCGAATTTAGCAATATTTTGACGTTTATCATCCACTTTTCCTCTATGTGATTTAAACAAAATATCATCGAATTAGGCAATATTTTGCCGTTTTTTCCACGTTTTTGTAAATTTTCAGTTTATGGATTTAATTCATTATATAAACGATAAAAATGATGCAAATACATAATTGATTAGATAATAACCTTAAATACTTCATTTTCAATCATCTATTTGTTTCTCGTTAAAATACTGTGTAAGATATTGAAAAGGGGAGAAGTTCGGTTTTTATTGCATATATCGACGTTCAGCCGGATTAGAGCGGTTTTACGTGTACATCTTCCATCGGTAATATAAACGGAAAATCAAGAACATTTTAGTTAATGCTAATGAAAACACATTGTTATTTATTATTTGTATTGGAAACAACATTGTCATATGTCTTTCCTTAGATCTAAATAATACGAAACCTCGCTCTATGATTTGAAGTTAAAATCCTCATATATGGTAAAATAGTGACTTTTTTCACGTTTTTCATGTAGTGTGATTTTACGTAAATATATACGTTTTTAACAATATTTCGAAACTATTTCATGTAGTATTACGATATGTGATTTGGCCTTCATATCTCAGAATTTCGCATAATATTGCATTTTAAGCAAGTTATCTTGCATTTGTTTTGTACGAAAAATCGTCGAATTTAGCAATATTTTGACGTTTATCATCCACTTTCCTTTATGTGATTTAAACAAAATATCATCGAATTAGGCAATATTTTGCCGTTTTTCCACGTTTTTGTGAATTTTCAGTCTATGGGTATTAATTCATTATATATACGATAAAAATGATGCAAACACATAATTGATTAGATAATAACCTTAAATCATTTTCAATCATCTATTTGTTTCTCGTTAAAATACTGTGTAAGATATTGAAAAGGGGAGAAGTTCGGTTTTTTATTGCATATATCGACGTTTCAGCCGGATTAGAGCGGTTTTACGTGTACATCTTCCATCGGTAATATAAACGGAAAATCAAGAATATTTTAGTTAATTCTAATGAAAACACATTGTTTTTTATCATTTGTATTGAAAACAACATTGTCATATATCTTTTCTTGGATCTATATAATACGAAACCTCGCTCTATGATTTGAAGTTAAAATCCTCAAATATTGTATAATAGTGACTTTTTCACGTTAATCATGTAGTTTGATATTACGTATATATATTCATTTTTACCAATATTTCGATACTATTTTCATGTAGTATCACGATATATGATTTGGCCTTCAAATCTCAGAATGTCGCATAATATTGCATTTTAAGCAAGTTTTCTTGCATTTTGTTCGTTCGAAAAATCATCGAATTTAGCAATATTTTGACGTTTATCATCCACTTTTCCTTTATGTGATTTAAACAAAATATCATCGAATTAGGCAATATTTTGCCGTTTTTCCACGTTTTTGTGAATTTTCAGTTTATGGGTTTAATTCATTATATATACGATAAAAATGATGAAAACACATAATTGATTAGATAATAACCTTAAATAATTCATTTTCAATCATTTATTTGTTTCTCGTTAAAATACTGTGTTAGATATTGAAAAGGGGAGAAGTTCGGTTTTTATTGCATATATCGACGTTTCAGCCGGATTAGAGCGGTTTTCCGTGTACATCTTCCATCGGTAATATAAACGGAAAAACAAGAACAATTTAATTAATTCTAATGAAAACACATTGTTTTTTATCATTTGTATTGAAAACAACATTGTCATATATCTTTTCTTGGATCTAAATAATACGAATCCTCGCTCTGTGATTTGAAGTTAAAATCCTCAAATGTTGTATAACAGTGACTTTTTCACGCTAATCATTTAGTTTGATAATACGTATGTATATATTCATTTTTACAAATATTTCAATACTATTTCATGTAGTATCACAATATATGATTTGGCCTTCAAATTTCAGAATGTCGCATAATATTGCATTTTAAGCAAGTTTTCTTGCATTTTGTTTCGTACGAAAAATCATCGAATTTAGCAATATTTTGACGTTTATCATCCACTTTTCCTCTATGTGATTTAAACAAAATATCATCGAATTAGGCAATATTTTGCCGTTTTTCCACGTTTTTGTAAATTTTCAGTTTATGGGTTTAATTCATTATATAAACGATAAAAATGATGCAAACACATAATTGATTAGATAATAACCTTAAATACTTCATTTTCAATCATCTATTTGTTTCTCGTTAAAATACTAGTGTAAGATATTGAAAAAGGGGAGAAGTTCGGTTTTTATTGCATATATCGACGTTTCAGCCGGATTAGAGCGGTTTTACGTGTACATCTTTCCATCGGTAATATAAACGGAAAATCAAGAACATTTTAGTTAATGCTAATGAAAACACATTGATTTTTATCATTTGTATTGGAAACAACATTGTCATATGTCTTTTCTTAGATCTAAATAATACGAAACCTCGCTCTATGATTTGAAGTTAAAATCCCTCATATATGGTAAAATAGTGACTTTTTCACGTTTTTCATGTAGTGTGATTTTACGTAAAAATATACGTTTTTACCAATATTCGATACTATTTATGTAGTATCACGATATGTGATTTGGCCTTCAAATCTCAGAATTTCGCATAATATTGCATTTTAAGCAAGTTTTCTTGCATTTCGTTTCGTACGAAAAATCGTCGAATTTAGCAATATTTTGACGTTTATCATCTCACTTTTCCTTCAATGTGATTTAAAACAAAATATCATCGAATTAGGCAATATTTGGCCGTTTTTCTACGTTTTTGTGAATTTTCAGTCTATGGGAATTAATTCATTATATATACGATAAAAATGATAGCAAACACATAATTGATTAGATAATAACCTTAAATACTTCATTTTCAATCATCTATTTGTTTCTCGTTAAAATACTGTGAAAGATATTGAAAAGGGGAGAAGTTCGGTTTTTATTGCATATATCGACGTTTCAGCCGAATTAGAAGCGGTTTCCGTGTACATCTTCCATCAGGTAATATAAACGGAAAATCAAGAACATTTTAGTTAATTCTAATGAAAACACATTGTTTTTTATCATTTGTATTGAAAACAACATTGTCATATATCTTTTCTTGGATCTAAATAATACGAAACCTCGCTCTATGATTTGAAGTTAAAATCCTCAAATATTGTATAACAGTGACTTATTCACGTAATCATGTAGTTTGATATTACATAATGTATATTCATTTTTACCAATATTTCGATACTATTTCATGTAGTATCACGATATATGATTTGGCCTTCAAATCTCAGAATGTCGCATAATATTGCATTTTAAGCAAGTTTTCTTGCATTTTGTTTCGTTCGAAAAATCATCGAATTTAGCAATATTTTGACGTTTATCATCCACTTTTCCTCTATGTGATTTAAACAAAATATCATCGAATTAGGCAATATTTTGCCGTTTTTCCACGTTTTGTGAATTTTCAGTTTATGGGTTTAATTCGATATATATAACGATAAAATGATGAAAACACATAATTGATTAGATAATAACCTTAATACTTCATTTTCAATCATTTATTTGTTTCTTGTTTAAATACTGTGTAAGATATTGAAAAGGGAGAAGTTCGGTTTTTATTGCATATATCGACGTTTCAGCCGGATTAGAGCGGTTTTCCGTGTACATATCTTCCATCGGTAATATAAACGGAAAAAACAAGAACAATTTAATTAATTCTAATGAAAACACATTGTTTTTTATCATTTGTATTGAAAACAACATTGTCATATATCTTTTCTTGGATCTAAATAATACGAATCCTCGCTCTGTGATTTGAAGTTAAAATCCTCAAATGTTGTATAACAGTGCCTTACATTAATCATGTAGTTTGATAATACGTATGTATATATTCATTTTTACAAATATTTCAATACTATTTCATGTAGTATCATGATATATGATTTGGCCTTCAAATCTCAGAATGTCGCATAATATTGCATTTTAAGCAAGTTTTCTTGCATTTTGTTTCGTACGAAAAATCATTGAATTTAGCAATATTTTGAGGTTTATCATCCACTTTCTCTATGTTATTTAAACAAAATATCATCGAATTAAACAATATATTTTGCCGTTTTTCCACGTTTTTGTAAATTTTCAGTTTATGGATTTAATTCATTATATAAACGATAAAAATGATGCAAACACATAATTGATTAGATAATAACCTTAAATACTTCATTTTCAATCATCTATTTGTTTCTCGTTAAAATACTGTGTAGGATATTGAAAAGGGGAGAAGTTCGGTTTTTATTGCATATATCGACGTTCAGCCAGATTAAGAGCGGTTTTACGTGTACATCTTCCATCGGTAATATAAACGGAAAATCAAGAACATTTTAGTTAATGCTAATGAAAACACATTGTTTTTTATCATTTGTATTGGAAACAACATTGTCATATGTCTTTTCTTAGATCTAAATAATACGAAACCTCGCTCTATGATTTGCAGTTAAAACCCTCATATATGGTAAAATAATGAACTTTTTCACGTTTTTCATGTTGTGTGATTTTACGTAAAAATATACGTTTTTACCAATATTTCGTTACTATTTCATGTAGTATCACGATATATGATTTGGCCTTCAAATCTCAGAATGTCGCATAATATTGCATTTTAAGCAAGTTTTCTTGCATTTTGTTTCGTACGAAAAATCGTCGAATTTAGCAATATTTTGACGTTTATCATCTCCTTTTCCTTTATGTGATTTAAACAAAATATCATCGAATTAGGCCATATTTTGCCGTTTTTCCACGTTTTTGTGAATTTTCAGTTTATGGGTTTAATTCATTATTTATACGATAAAAATAATACAAACACATAATTGATTAGATAATAACCTTAAAAACTTCATTTTCAATCATCTATTTGTTTCTCGTTAAAATACTGTGTAAGATATTGAAAAGGGGAGAAGTTCGGTTTTTATTGCATATATCGACGTTTCAGCCGGATTAGAGCGGTTTTACGTGTACATCTTCCATCGGTAATATAAACGGAAAACCAAGAACATTTTAGTTAATGCTAATGAAAACACATTGTTATTTATTATTTGTATTGGAAACAACATTGTCATATGTCTTTCCTTAGATCTAAATAATACGAAACCTCGCTCTATGATTTGAAGTTAAAATCCTCATATATGGTAAAATAGTGACTTTTTTCAAATTTTTCATGTAGTGTGATTTTACGTAAATATATACGTTTTTAACAATATTTCGAAACTATTTCATGTAGTATTACGATATGTGATTTGGCCTTCATATCTCAGAATTTCGCATAATATTGCATTTTAAGCAAGTTTTCTTGCATTTGTTTTGTACGAAAAATCGTCGAATTTAGCAATATTTTGACGTTTATCATCTCCTTTTCCTTTATGTGATTTAAACAAAATATCATCGAATTAGGCAATATTTTGCCGTTTTTCCACGTTTTTGTGAATTTTCAGTCTATGGGTATTAATTCATTATATATACGATAAGAATGATGCAAACACATAATTGATTAGATAATAACCTTAAATACTTCATTTTCAATCATCTATTTGTTTCTCGTTAAAATACTGTGTAAGATATTGAAAAGGGGAGAAGTTCGGTTTTTATTGCATATATCGACGTTTCAGCCGGATTAGAGCGGTTTTACGTGTACATCTTCCGTCGGTAATATAAACGGAAAATCAACAACATTTTAGTTAATGCTAATGAAAACACATTGTTTTTTATCATTTGTATTGGAAACAACATTGTCATATGTCTTTTCTTGGATCTAAATAATACGAAACCTCGCTCTATGATTTGAAGTTAAAATCCTCATATATGGTAAAATAGTGACTTTTTTCACGTTTTTCATGTAGTGTGATTTTACGTAAATATATACGTTTTTACCAATATTTCGATACTATTTCATGTAGTATCACGATATGTGATTTGGCCTTCAAATCTCAAAATTTCGCATAATATTGCATTTAAGCAAGTTTTCTTGCATTTTGTTTCGTACGAAAAATCGTCGAATTTAGCAATATTTTGACGTTTATCATCTCCTTTTCCTTTATGTGATTTAAACAAAATATCATCGAATTAGGCAATATTTTGCCGTTTTTCCACGTTTTTGTGAATTTGTAGTCTATGGGTATTAATTCATTATATATACGATAAAAATGATGCAAACACATAATTGATTAGATAATAACCTTAAATACTTCATTTTCAATCATCTATTTGTTTCTCGTTAAAATACTGAGTAAGATATTGAAAAGGGGAGAAGTTCGGTTTTTATTGCATATATCGACGTTTCAGCCGGATTAGAGCGGTTTTACGTGTACATCTTCCATCGGTAATATAAACGGAAAATCAAGAACATTATAGTTAATTCTAATGAAAACACATTGATTTTTATCATTTGTATTGGAAACAACATTGTCATATGTCTTTTCTTGGATCTAAATAATACGAAACCTTGCTCTATGATTTGAAGTTAAAATCTCCATATATGGTAAAATAGTGATTTTTTTCACGTTTTTTATGTAGTGTGATTTTACGTAAATATATACGTATTTACCAATATTTCGATACTATTTCATGTAGTATCACGATATGTGATTTGGCCTTCAAATCTCAGAATTTCGCATAATATTGCATTTTTAAGCAAGTTTTTTTGCATTTTGTTTTGTACGAAAAATCGTCGAATTTAGCAATATTTTGACCTTTATCATCTCCTTTTCCTTTATGGGATTTAAACAAAATATCATCGAATTAGGCAATATTTGGCCGTTTTTCCACGTTTTTGTGAACTTTCAGTCTATGGGTATTAATTCATTATATATGCGATAAAAATGATGTAAACACATAATTGATTAGATAACCTTAAATACTTCATTTTCAATCATCTATTTGTTTCTCGTTAAAATTCTGTGTAAGATATTGAAAAGGGGAGAAGTTCGGTTTTTATTGCATATATCGACGTTTCAGCCGGATTAGAGCGGTTTTACGTGTACATCTTCCATCGGTAATATAAACGGAAAATCAAGAACATTTTAGTTAATGCTAATGAAAACACATTGTTTTTTATCATTTGTATTGGAAACAACATTGTCATATGTCTTTTCCTGGATCTTAATAATACGAAACCTCGCTCTATGATTTGAAGTTAAAATCCTCATATATGGTAAAATAGTGACTTTTTTTCACGTTTTTCATGTAGTGTGATTTTATGTAAATATATACGTTTTTACCAATATTTCGATACTATTTCATGTAGTATCACGATATGTGATTTGGCCTTCAAATCTCAGAATTTCGCATAATATTGCATTTTAAGCAAGTTTTCTTGCATTTCGTTTCGTACGAAAAATCATCGAATTTAGCAATATTTTGACGTTTATCATCCACTTTTCCTCTATGTGATTTAAACAAAATATCATCGAGTTAGGCAATATTTTGCCGTTTTTCCACGGTTTTGTGAATTTTCAGTTTATGGGTTTAATTCATTATATATGCGATAAAAATGATGCAAACACATAATTGATTAGATAATAACCTTAAATACTTCATTTTCAATCAACTATTTATTTCTCGTTAAAATTCTGAGTAAGATAATAAAAGGGGAGAAGTTCTGTTTTTATTGCATATATCGACGTTTCAGCCGGAATAGAGCGTTTTTCGTGTACATTTTCCATAAGTAATATAAACGGAAAATCAGGAACATTTTAATTAATTCTAATGAAAACACATTGATTTTCATCATTTGTATTGGAAACAACATTGTCATATGTCTTTACTTGGATCTAAATAATACGAAACCTCGCTCTATGATTTGAAGTTAAAATCCTCATTTATGGTAAAATAGTGACTTTTTTCAAATTTTTCATGTAGTGTGATTTTACGTAAATATATACGTTTTTAAGAATATTTCGAAACTATTTCATGTAGTATTACGATATGTGATTTGGCCTTCATATCTCAGAATTTCGCATAATATTGCATTTTAAGCAAGTTTTCTTGCATTTGTTTTGTACGAAAAATCGTCGAATTTAGCAATATTTTGACGTTTATCATCTCCTTTTCCTTTATGTGATTTAAACAAAATATCATCGAATTAGGCAATATTTTGCCGTTTTTCCACGTTTTTGTGAATTTTCAGTCTATGGCTATTAATTAATTATATATACGATAAAAATGATGCAAACACATAATTGATTAGATAATAACCTTAAATACTTCATTTTCAATCAACTATTTGTTTCTCGTTAAAATTCTAAGTAAGATATTAAAAAGGGGAGAAGTTCTGTTTTTATTGCATATATCGACGTTTCAGCCGGAATAGAGCGTTTTTCGTGTACATTTTTCATAGGTAATATAAACGGAAAATCAGGAACATTTTAGTTAATTCTAATGAAAACACATTGATTTTTATCATTTGTATTGGAAACAACATTGTCATATGTCTTTTCTTGGATCTAAATAATACGAAACCTCGCTCTATGATTTGAAGTTAAAATCCCCATATATGGTAAAATAGTGACTTTTTTCACGTTTTTTATGTAGTGTGATTTTACGTAAATATATACGTTTTTACCAATAATTCGATACTATTTCATGTAGTATCACGATATGTGATTTGGCCTTCAAATCTCAGAATTTCGCATAATATTGCATTTTAAGCAAGTTTTCTTGCATTTCGTTTCGTACGAAAAATCATCGAATTTAGCAATATTTTGACGTTTATCATCCACTTTTCCTCTATGTGATTTAAACAAAATATCATCGAACTAGGCAATATTTGGCCGTTTTTCCACGTTTTTGTGAGTTTTCAGTCTATGGGTATTAATTCATTATATATACGATAAAAATGATGCAAACACATAATTGATTAGATAATAACCTTAAATACTTCATTTTCAATCATCTATTTGTTTCTCGTTAAAATACTGTGTAAGATATTGAAAAGGGGAGAAGTTCGGTTTTTATTGCATATATCGACGTTTCAGCCGGATTAGAGCGGTTTTACGTGTACATCTTCCATCGGTAATATAAACGGAAAATCAAGAACATTTTAGTTAATTCTAATGAAAACACATTGTTTTTTATCATTTGTATTGAAAACAACATTGTCATATATCTTTTCTTGGATCTAAATAATACGAAACCTCGCTCTATGATTTGAAGTTAAAATCCTCAAATATTGTATAATAGTGACTTTTTCACGTTAATCATGTAGTTTGATATTACGTAAATATATTCATTTTTACCAATATTTCGATACTATTTCGTGTAGTATCACGATATATGATTTGGCCTTCAAATCTCAGAATGTCGCATAATATTGCATTTTAAGCAAGTTTTCTTGCATTTTGTTTCGTTCGAAAAATCATCGAATTTAGCAATATTTTGACGTTTATCATCCACTTTTCCTCTATGTGATTTAAACAAAATATCATCGAATTAGGCAATATTTTGCCGTTTTTCCACGTTTTTGTGAATTTTCAGTTTATGGGTTTAATTCATTATATATACGATAAAAATGATGAAAACACATAATTGATTAGATAATAACCTTAAATACTTAATTTTCAATCATTTATTTGTTTCTCGTTAAAATACTGTGTAAGATATTGAAAAAGGGAGAAGTTCGGTTTTTATTGCATATATCGACGTTTCAGCCGGATTAGAGCGGTTTTCCGTGTACATCTTCCATCGGTAATATAAACGGAAAAACAAGAACAATTTAATTAATTATAATGCAAACACATTGTTTTTTATCATTTGTATTGAAAACAACATTTTCATATATCTTTTCTTGGATCTAAATAATACGAATCCTCGCTCTGTGATTTGAAGTTAAAATCCTCAAATGTTGTATAACAGTGCCTTTTTCACGTTAATCATGTAGTTTGATAATACGTATGTATATATTCATTTTTACAAATATTTCAAAACTATTTCATGTAGTATCATGATATATGATTTGGCCTTCAAATCTCAGAATGTCGCATAATATTGCATTTTAAGCAAGTTTTCTTGCATTTTGTTTCGTACGAAAAATCATTGAATTTAGCAATATTTTGACGTTTATCATCCACTTTTCCTCTATGTGATTTAAACAAAATATCATCGAATTAGGCAATATTTTGCCGTTTTTCCACGTTTTTGTAAATTTTCAGTTTATGGATTTAATTCATTATATAAACGATAAAAATGATGCAAACACATAATTGATTAGATAATAACCTTAAATACTTCATTTTCAATCATCTATTTGTTTCTCGTTAAAATACTGTGTAAGATATTGAAAAGGGGAGAAGTTCGGTTTTTATTGCATATATCGACGTTTCAGCCGGATTAGAGCGGTTTTACGTGTACATCTTCCGTCGGTAATATAAACGGAAAATCAACAACATTTTAGTTAATGCTAATGAAAACACATTGTTTTTTATCATTTGTATTGGAAACAACATTGTCATATGTCTTTTCTTGGATCTAAATAATACGAAACCTCGCTCTATGATTTGAAGTTAAAATCCTCATATATGGTAAAATAGTGACTTTTTTCACGTTTTCATGTAGTGTGATTTTACGTAAATATATACGTTTTTACCAATATTTCGATACTATTTCATGTAGTATCACGATATGTGATTTGGCCTTCAAATCTCAAAATTTCGCATAATATTGCATTTAAGCAAGTTTTCTTGCATTTTGTTTCGTACGAAAAATCGTCGAATTTAGCAATATTTTGACGTTTATCATCTCCTTTTCTTTTATGTGATTTAAACAAAATATCATCGAATTAGGCAATATTTTGCCGTTTTTCCACGTTTTTGTGAATTTTCAGTCTATGGGTATTAATTCATTATATATACGATAAAAATGATGCAAACACATAATTGATTAGATAATAACCTTAAATACTTCATTTTCAATCATCTATTTGTTTCTCGTTAAAATACTGAGTAAGATATTGAAAAGGGGAGAAGTTCGGTTTTTATTGCATATATCGACGTTTCAGCCGGATTAGAGCGGTTTTACGTGTACATCTTCCATCGGTAATATAAACGGAAAATCAAGAACATTATAGTTAATTCTAATGAAAACACATTGATTTTTATCATTTGTATTGGAAACAACATTGTCATATGTCTTTTCTTGGATCTAAATAATACGAAACCTTGCTCTATGATTTGAAGTTAAAATCTCCATATATGGTAAAATAGTGACTTTTTTCACGTTTTTTATGTAGTGTGATTTTACGTAAATATATACGTATTTACCAATATTTCGATACTATTTCATGTAGTATCACGATATGTGATTTGGCCTTCAAATCTCAGAATTTTGCATAATATTGCATTTTTAAGCAAGTTTTCTTGCATTTTGTTTTGTACGATAAATCGTCGAATTTAGCAATATTTTGACCTTTATCATCTCCTTTTCCTTTATGGGATTTAAACAAAATATCATCGAATTAGGCAATATTTGGCCGTTTTTCCACGTTTTTGTAAATTTTCAGTTTATGGATTTAATTCATTATATAAACGATAAAAATGATGCAAACACATAATTGATTAGATAATAACCTTAAATACTTCATTTTCAATCATCTATTTGTTTCTCGTTAAAATACTGTGTAAGATATTGAAAAGGGGAGAAGTTCGGTTTTTATTGCATATATCGACGTTTCAGCCGGATTAGAGCGGTTTTACGTGTACATCTTCCGTCGGTAATATAAACGGAAAATCAACAACATTTTAGTTAATGCTAATGAAAACACATTGTTTTTTATCATTTGTATTGGAAACAACATTGTCATATGTCTTTTCTTGGATCTAAATAATACGAAACCTCGCTCTATGATTTGAAGTTAAAATCCTCATATATGGTAAAATAGTGACTTTTTTCACGTTTTTCATGTAGTGTGATTTTACGTAAATATATACGTTTTTACCAATATTTCGATACTATTTCATGTAGTATCACGATATGTGATTTGGCCTTCAAATCTCAAAATTTCGCATAATATTGCATTTAAGCAAGTTTTCTTGCATTTTGTTTCGTACGAAAAATCGTCGAATTTAGCAATATTTTGACAGTTTATCATCTCCTTTTCTTTTATGTGATTTAAACAAAATATCATCGAATTAGGCAATATTTTGCCGTTTTTCCACGTTTTTGTGAATTTTCAGTCTATGGGTATTAATTCATTATATATACGATAAAAATGATGCAAACACATAATTGATTAGATAATAACCTTAAATACTTCATTTTCAATCATCTATTTGTTTCTCGTTAAAATACTGAGTAAGATATTGAAAAGGGGAGAAGTTCGGTTTTTATTGCATATATCGACGTTTCAGCCGGATTAGAGCGGTTTTACGTGTACATCTTCCATCGGTAATATAAACGGAAAATCAAGAACATTATAGTTAATTCTAATGAAAACACATTGATTTTTATCATTTGTATTGGAAACAACATTGTCATATGTCTTTTCTTGGATCTAAATAATACGAAACCTTGCTCTATGATTTGAAGTTAAAATCTCCATATATGGTAAAATAGTGACTTTTTTCACGTTTTTTATGTAGTGTGATTTTACGTAAATATATACGTATTTACCAATATTTCGATACCTATTTCATGTAGTATCACGATATGTGATTTGGCCTTCAAATCTCAGAATTTCGCATAATATTGCATTTTTAAGCAAGTTTTCTTGCATTTTGTTTTGTACGATAAATCGTCGAATTTAGCAATATTTTGACCTTTATCATCTCCTTTTCCTTTATGGGATTTAAACAAAATATCATCGAATTAGGCAATATTTGGCCGTTTTTCCACGTTTTTGTGAACTTTCAGTCTATGGGTATTAATTCATTATATATGCGATAAAAATGATGTAAACACATAATTGATTAGATAACCTTAAATACTTCATTTTCAATCATCTATTTGTTTCTCGTTAAAATTCTGTGTAAGATATTGAAAAGGGGAGAAGTTCGGTTTTTATTGCATATATCGACGTTTCAGCCGGATTAGAGCGGTTTTACGTGTACATCTTCCATCGGTAATATAAACGGAAAATCAAGAACATTTTAGTTAATGCTAATGAAAACACATTGTTTTTTATCATTTGTATTGGAAACAACATTGTCATATGTCTTTTCCTGGATCTTAATAATACGAAACCTCGCTCTATGATTTGAAGTTAAAATCCTCATATATGGTAAAATAGTGACTTTTTTCACGTTTTTCATGTAGTGTGATTTTATGTAAATATATACGTTTTTACCAATATTTCGATACTATTTCATGTAGTATCACGATATGTGATTTGGCCTTCAAATCTCAGAATTTCGCATAATATTGCATTTTAAGCAAGTTTTCTTGCATTTCGTTTCGTACGAAAAATCATCGAATTTAGCAATATTTTGACGTTTATCATCCACTTTTCCTCTATGTGATTTAAACAAAATATCATCGAGTTAGGCAATATTTTGCCGTTTTTCCACGGTTTTGTGAATTTTCAGTCTATGGGTATTAATTCATTATATATGCGATAAAAATGATGTAAACACATAATTGATTAGATAACCTTAAATACTTCATTTTCAATCATCTATTTGTTTCTCGTTAAAATTCTGTGTAAGATATTGAAAAGGGGAGAAGTTCGGTTTTTATTGCATATATCGACGTTTCAGCCGGATTAGAGCGGTTTTACGTGTACATCTTCCATCGGTAATATAAACGGAAAATCAAGAACATTATAGTTAATTCTAATGAAAACACATTGATTTTTATCATTTGTATTGGAAACAACATTGTCATATGTCTTTTCTTGGATCTAAATAATACGAAACCTTGCTCTATGATTTGAAGTTAAAATCTCCATATATGGTAAAATAGTGACTTTTTTCACGTTTTTTATGTAGTGTGATTTTACGTAAATATATACGTATTTACCAATATTTCGATACTATTTCATGTAGTATCACGATATGTGATTTGGCCTTCAAATCTCAGAATTTCGCATAATATTGCATTTTTAAGCAAGTTTTCTTGCATTTTGTTTTGTACGAAAAATCGTCGAATTTAGCAATATTTTGACCTTTATCATCTCCTTTTCCTTTATGGGATTTAAACAAAATATCATCGAATTAGGCAATATTTTGCCGTTTTTCCACGTTTTTGTGAACTTTCAGTCTATGGGTATTAATTCATTATATATGCGATAAAAATGATGTAAACACATAATTGATTAGATAACCTTAAATACTTCATTTTCAATCATCTATTTGTTTCTCGTTAAAATTCTGTGTAAGATATTGAAAAGGGGAGAAGTTCGGTTTTTATTGCATATATCGACGTTTCAGCCGGATTAGAGCGGTTTTACGTGTACATCTTCCATCGGTAATATAAACGGAAAATCAAGAACATTTTAGTTAATGCTAATGAAAACACATTGTTTTTTATCATTTGTATTGGAAACAACATTGTCATATGTCTTTTCCTGGATCTTAATAATACGAAACCTCGCTCTATGATTTGAAGTTAAAATCCTCATATATGGTAAAATAGTGACTTTTTTTCACGTTTTTCATGTAGTGTGATTTTATGTAAATATATACGTTTTTACCAATATTTCGATACTATTTCACGTAGTATCACGATATGTGATTTGGCCTTCAAATCTCAGAATTTCGCATAATATTGCATTTTAAGCAAGTTTTCTTGCATTTCGTTTCGTACGAAAAATCATCGAATTTAGCAATATTTTGACGTTTATCATCCACTTTTCCTCTATGTGATTTAAACAAAATATCATCGAGTTAGGCAATATTTTGCCGTTTTTCCACGGTTTTGTGAATTTTCAGTTTATGGGTTTAATTCCTTATATATGCGATAAAAATGATGCAAACACATAATTGATTAGATAATAACCTTAAATACTTCATTTTCAATCAACTATTTATTTCTCGTTAAAATTCTGAGTAAGATAATAAAAAGGGGAGAAGTTCTGTTTTTATTGCATATATCGACGTTTCAGCCGGAATAGAGCGTTTTTCGTGTACATTTTCCATAAGTAATATAAACGGAAAATCAGGAACATTTTAATTAATTCTAATGAAAACACATTGATTTTTATCATTTGTATTGGAAACAACATTGTCATATGTCTTTACTTGGATCTAAATAATACGAAACCTTGCTCTATGATTTGAAGTTAAAATCCTCATATATGGTAAAATAGTGACTTTTTTCAAATTTTTCATGTAGTGTGATTTTACGTAAATATATACGTTTTTACCAATATTTCGAAACTATTTCATGTAGTATTACGATATGTGATTTGGCCTTCATATCTCAGAATTTCGCATAATATTGCATTTTAAGCAAGTTTTCTTGCATTTGTTTTGTACGAAAAATCGTCGAATTTAGCAATATTTTGACGTTTATCATCTCCTTTTCCTTTATGTGATTTAAACAAAATATCATCGAATTAGGCAATATTTTGCCGTTTTTTCCACTTTTTTGTGAATTTTCAGTCTATGGCTATTAATTAATTATATATACGATAAAAATGATGCAAACACATAATTGATTAGATAATAACCTTAAATACTTCATTTTCAATCAACTATTTGTTTCTCGTTAAAATTCTAAGTAAGATATTAAAAAGGGGAGAAGTTCTGTTTTTATTGCATATATCGACGTTTCAGCCGGAATAGAGCGTTTTTCGTGTACATTTTTCATAGGTAATATAAACGGAAAATCAGGAACATTTTAGTTAATTCTAATGAAAACACATTGATTTTTATCATTTGTATTGGAAACAACATTGTCATATGTCTTTTCTTGGATCTAAATAATACGAAACCTCGCTCTATGATTTGAAGTTAAAATCCCCATATATGGTAAAATAGTGACTTTTTTCACGTTTTTTATGTAGTGTGATTTTACGTAAATATATACGTTTTTACCAATAATTCGATACTATTTCATGTAGTATCACGATATGTGATTTGGCCTTCAAATCTCAGAATTTCGCATAATATTGCATTTTAAGCAAGTTTTCTTGCATTTCGTTTCGTACGAAAAATCATCGAATTTAGCAATATTTTGACGTTTATCATCCACTTTTCCTCTATGTGATTTAAACAAAATATCATCGAACTAGGCAATATTTGGCCGTTTTTCCACGTTTTTGAGAATTTTCAGTTTATGGGTTTAATTCATTATATATACGATAAAAATGATGAAAACACATAATTGATTAGATAATAACCTTAAATACTTCATTTTCAATCATTTATTTGTTTCTCGTTAAAATACTGTGTAAGATATTGAAAAAGGGAGAAGTTCGGTTTTTATTGCATATATCGACGTTTCAGCCGGATTAGAGCGGTTTTCCGTGTACATCTTCCATCGGTAATATAAACGGAAAAACAAGAACAATTTAATTAATTATAATGCAAACACATTGTTTTTTATCATTTGTATTGAAAACAACATTTTCATATATCTTTTCTTGGATCTAAATAATACGAATCCTCGCTCTGTGATTTGAAGTTAAAATCCTCAAATGTTGTATAACAGTGCCTTTTTCACGTTAATCATGTAGTTTGATAATACGTATGTATATATTCATTTTTACAAATATTTCAAAACTATTTCATGTAGTATCATGATATATGATTTGGCCTTCAAATCTCAGAATGTCGCATAATATTGCATTTTAAGCAAGTTTTCTTGCATTTTGTTTCGTACGAAAAATCGTCGAATTTAGCAATATTTTGACGTTTATCATCTCCTTTTCCTTTATGAGATTTAAACAAAATATCATCGAATTAGGCCATATTTTGCCGTTTTTCCACGTTTTTGTGAATTTTCAGTTTATGGGTTTAATTCATTATTTATACGATAAAAATTATACAAACACATAATTGATTAGATAATAACCTTAAATACTTCATTTTCAATCATCTATTTGTTTCTCGTTAAAATACTGTGTAAGATATTGAAAAGGGGAGAAGTTCGGTTTTTATTGCATATATCGACGTTTCAGCCGGATTAGAGCGGTTTTACGTGTACATCTTCCATCGGAAATATAAATGGAAAACCAAGAACATTTTAGTTAATCCTAATGAAAACACATTGTTATTTATTATTTGTATTGGAAACAACATTGTCATATGTCTTTCCTTATATCTAAATAATACGAAACCTCGCTCTATGATTTGAAGTTAAAATCCTCATATATGGTAAAATAGTGACTTTTTTCACGTTTTTCATGTAGTGTGATTTTACGTAAATATATACGTTTTTAACAATATTTCGAAACTATTTCATGTAGTATTACGATATGTGATTTGGCCTTCATATCTCAGAATTTCGCATAATATTGCATTTTAAGCAAGTTTTCTTGCATTTGTTTTGTACGAAAAATCGTCGAATTTAGCAATATTTTGACGTTTATCATCTCCTTTTCCTTTATGTGATTTAAACAAAATATCATCGAATTAGGCAATATTTTGCCGTTTTTCCACGTTTTTGTGAATTTTCAGTCTATGGGTATTAATTCATTATATATACGATAAGAATGATGCAAACACATAATTGATTAGATAATAACCTTAAATACTTCATTTTCAATCATCTATTTGTTTCTCGTTAAAATACTGTGTAAGATATTGAAAAGGGGAGAAGTTCGGTTTTTATTGCATATATCGACGTTTCAGCCGGATTAGAGCGGTTTTACGTGTACATCTTCCGTCGGTAATATAAACGGAAAATCAACAACATTTTAGTTAATGCTAATGAAAACACATTGTTTTTTATCATTTGTATTGGAAACAACATTGTCATATGTCTTTTCTTGGATCTAAATAATACGAAACCTCGCTCTATGATTTGAAGTTAAAATCCTCATATATGGTAAAATAGTGACTTTTTTCACGTTTTTCATGTAGTGTGATTTTACGTAAATATATACGTTTTTACCAATATTTCGATATTATTTCATGTAGTATCACGATATGTGATTTGGCCTTCAAATCTCAAAATTTCGCATAATATTGCATTTAAGCAAGTTTTCTTGCATTTTGTTTCGGACGAAAAATCGTCGAATTTAGCAATATTTTGACGTTTATCATCTCCTTTTCCTTTATGTGATTTAAACAAAATATCATCGAATTAGGCAATATTTTGCCGTTTTTCCACGTTTTTGTGAATTTTCAGTCTATGGGTAATAATTCATTATATATACGATAAAAATGATGCAAACACATAATTGATTAGATAATAACCTTAAATACTTCATTTTCAATCATCTATTTGTTTCTCGTTAAAATACTGTGTAAGATATTGAAAAGGGGAGAAGTTCGGTTTTTATTGCATATAACGACGTTTCAGCCGGATTAGAGCGGTTTTACGTGTACATCTTCCGTCGGTAATATAAACGGAAAATCAACAACATTTTAGTTAATGCTAATGAAAACACATTGTTTTTTATCATTTGTATTGGAAACAACATTGTCATATGTCTTTTCTTGGATCTAAATAATACGAAACCTCGCTCTATGATTTGAAGTTAAAATCCTCATATATGGTAAAATAGTGACTTTTTTTCACGTTTTTCATGTAGTGTGATTTTATGTAAATATATACGTTTTTACCAATATTTCGATACTATTTCATGTAGTATCACGATATGTGATTTGGCCTTCAAATCTCAGAATTTCGCATAATATTGCATTTTAAGCAAGTTTTCTTGCATTTCGTTTCGTACGAAAAATCATCGAATTTAGCAATATTTTGACGTTTATCATCCACTTTTCCTCTATGTGATTTAAACAAAATATCATCGAGTTAGGCAATATTTTGCCGTTTTTCCACGGTTTTGTGAATTTTCAGTTTATGGGTTTAATTCATTATATATACGATAAAAATGATGCAAACACATAATTGATTAGATAATAACCTTAAATACTTCATTTTCAATCAACTATTTATTTCTCGTTAAAATTTTGAGTAAGATAATAAAAAGGGGAGAAGTTCTGTTTTTATTGCATATATCGACGTTTCAGCCGGAATAGAGCGTTTTTCGTGTACATTTTCCATAAGTAATATAAACGGAAAATCAGGAACATTTTAATTAATTCTAATGAAAACACATTGATTTTTATCATTTGTATTGGAAACAACATTGTCATATGTCTTTTCTTGGATCTAAATAATACGAAACCTCGCTCTATGATTTGAAGTTAAAATCCTCATATATGGTAAAATAGTGACTTTTTTCACGTTTTTCATGTAGTGTGATTTTACGTAAATATATACGTTTTTATCAATATTTCGATACTATTTCATGTAGTATCACGATATGTGATTTGGCCTTCAAATCTCAAAATTTCGCATAATATTGCATTTAAGCAAGTTTTCTTGCATTTTCTTTCGTACGAAAAATCATCGAATTTAGCAATATTTTGACGTTTATCATCCCCTTTTCCTTTATGTGATTTAAACAAAATATCATCGAACTAGGCAATATTTGGCCGTTATTCCACGTTTTTGTGCGTTTTCAGTCTATGGGTATTAATTCATTATATATACGATAAAAATGATGCAAACACATAATTGATTAGATAATAACCTTAAATACTTCATTTTCAATCATCTATTTGTTTCTCGTTAAAATACTGTGTAAGATATTGAAAAGGGGAGAAGTTCGGTTTTTATTGCATATATCGACGTTTCAGCCGGATTAGAGCGGTTTTACGTGTACATCTTCCATCGGTAATATAAACGGAAAATCAAGAACATTTTAGTTAATTCTATTGAAAACACATTGTTTTTTATCATTTGTATTGAAAACAACATTGTCATATATCTTTTCTTGGAACTAAATAATACGAAACCTCGCTCTATGATTTGAAGTTAAAATCCTCAAATATTGTATAATAGTGACTTTTTCACGTTAATCATGTAGTTTGATATTACGTAAATATATTCATTTTTACCAATATTTCGATACTATTTCATGTAGTATCACGATATATGATTTGGCCTTCAAATCTCAGAATGTCGCATAATATTGCATTTTAAGCAAGTTTTCTTGCATTTTGTTTCGCTCGAAAAATCATCGAATTTAGCAATATTTTGACGTTTATCATCCACTTTTCCTCTATGTGATTTTAACAAAATATCATCGAATTAGGCAATATTTTGCCGTTTTTCCACGTTTTTGTGAATTTTCAGTTTATGGGTTTAATTCATTATATATACGATAAAAATGATGAAAACACATAATTGATTAGATAATAACCTTAAATACTTCATTTACAATCATTTATTTGTTTCTCGTTAAAATACTGTGTAAGATATTGAAAAGGGGAGAAGTTCGGTTTTTATTGCATATATCGACGTTTCAGCCGGATTATAGCGGTTTTCCGTGTACATCTTCCATCGGTAATATAAACGGAAAAACAAGAACAATTTAATTAATTATAATGCAAACACATTGTTTTTTATCATTTGTATTGAAAACAACATTTTCATATATCTTTTCTTGGATCTAAATAATACGAATCCTCGCTCTGTGATTTGAAGTTAAAATCCTCAAATGTTGTATAACAGTGCCTTTTTCACGTTAATCATGTAGTTTGATAATACGTATGTATATATTCATTTTTACAAATATTTCAATACTATTTCATGTAGTATCATGATATATGATTTGGCCTTCAAATCTCAGAATGTCGCATAATATTGCATTTTAAGCAAGTTTTCTTGCATTTTGTTTCGTACGAAAAATCATTGAATTTAGCAATATTTTGACGTTTATCATCCACTTTTCCTCTATGTGATTTAAACAAAATATCATCGAATTAGGCAATATTTTGCCGTTTTTCCACGTTTTTGTAAATTTTCAGTTTATGTATTTAATTCATTATATAAACGATAAAAATGATGCAAACACATAATTGATTAGATAATAACCTTAAATACTTCATTTTCAATCATCTATTTGTTTCTCGTTAAAATACTGTGTAGGATATTGAAAAGGGGAGAAGTTCGGTTTTTATTGCATATATCGACGTTTCAGCCGGATTAGAGCGGTTTTACGTGTACATCTTCCATCGGTAATATAAACGGAAAATCAAGAACATTTTAGTTAATGCTAATGAAAACACATTGTTTTTTATCATTTGTATTGGAAACAACATTGTCATATGTCTTTTCTTAGATCTAAATAATACGAAACCTCGCTCTATGATTTGCAGTTAAAGCCCTCATATATGGTAAAATAATGAACTTTTTCACGTTTTTCATGTTGTGTGATTTTACGTAAAAATATACGTTTTTACCAATATTTCGATACTATTTAATGTAGTATCACGATATATGATTTGGCCTTCAAATCTCAGAATGTCGCATAATATTGCATTTTAAGCAAGTTTTCTTGCATTTTGTTTCGTACGAAAAATCGTCGAATTTAGCAATATTTTGACGTTTATCATCTCCTTTTCCTTTATGTGATTTAAACAAAATATCATCGAATTAGGCCATATTTTGCCGTTTTTCCACGTTTTTGTGAATTTTCAGTTTATGGGTTTAATTCATTATTTATACGATAAAAATGATACAAACACATAATTGATTAGATAATAACCTTAAATACTTCATTTTCAATCATCTATTTGTTTCTCGTTAAAATACTGTGTAAGATATTGAAAAGGGGAGAAGTTCGGTTTTTATTGCATATATCGACGTTTCAGCCGTATTAGAGCGGTTTTACGTGTACGTCTTCCATCGGTAATATAAACGGAAAACCAAGAACATTTTAGTTAATGCTAATGAAAACACATTGTTATTTATTATTTGTATTGGAAACAACATTGTCATATGTCTTTCCTTAGATCTAAATAATACGAAACCTCGCTCTATGATTTGAAGTTAAAATCCTCATATATGGTAAAATAGTGACTTTTTTCACGTTTTTCATGTAGTGTGATTTTACGTAAATATATACGTTTTTAACAATATTTCGAAACTATTTCATGTAGTATTACGATATGTGATTTGGCCTTCATATCTCAGAATTTCGCATAATATTGCATTTTAAGCAAGTTTTCTTGCATTTGTTTTGTACGAAAAATCGTCGAATTTAGCAATATTTTGACGTTTATCATCTCCTTTTCCTTTATGTGATTTAAACAAAATATCATCGAATTAGGCAATATTTTGCCGTTTTTCCACGTTTTTGTGAATTTTCAGTCTATGGGTATTAATTCATTATATATACGATAAAAATGATGCAAACACATAATTGATTAGATAATAACCTTAAATACTTCATTTTCAATCATCTATTTGTTTCTCGTTAATATACTGTGTAAGATATTGAAAAGGGGAGAAGTTCGGTTTTTATTGCATATATCGACGTTTCAGCCGGATTAGAGCGGTTTTACGTGTACATCTTCCGTCGGTAATATAAACGGAAAATCAACAACATTTTAGTTAATTCTAATGAAAACACATTGATTTTTATCATTTGTATTGGAAACAACATTGTCATATGTCTTTTCTTGGATCTAAATAATACGAAACCTTGCTCTATGATTTGAAGTTAAAATCTCCATATATGGTAAAATAGTGACTTTTTTCACGTTTTTTATGTAGTGTGATTTTACGTAAATATATACGTATTTACCTATATTTCGATACTATTTCATGTAGTATCACGATATGTGATTTGGCCTTCAAATCTCAGAATTTCGCATAATATTGCATTTTTAAGCAAGTTTTCTTGCATTTTGTTTTGTACGAAAAATCGTCGAATTTAGCAATATTTTGACCTTTATCATCTCCTTTTCCTTCATGGGATTTAAACAAAATATCATCGAATTAGGCAATATTTTGCCGTTTTTCCACGTTTTTGTGAACTTTCAGTCTATGGGTATTAATTCATTATATATGCGATAAAAATGATGTAAACACATAATTGATTAGATAACCTTAAATACTTCATTTTCAATCATCTATTTGTTTCTCGTTAAAATTCTGTGTAAGATATTGAAAAGGGGAGAAGTTCGGTTTTTATTGCATATATCGACGTTTCAGCCGGATTAGAGCGGTTTTACGTGTACATCTTCCATCGGTAATATAAACGGAAAATCAAGAACATTTTAGTTAATGCTAATGAAAACACATTGTTTTTTATCATTTGTATTGGAAACAACATTGTCATATGTCTTTTCCTGGATCTTAATAATACGAAACCTCGCTCTATGATTTGAAGTTAAAATCCTCATATATGGTAAAATAGTGACTTTTTTCACGTTTTTCATGTAGTGTGATTTTATGTAAATATATACGTTTTTACCAATATTTCGATACTATTTCATGTAGTATCACGATATGTGATTTGGCCTTCAAATCTCAGAATTTCGCATAATATTGCATTTTAAGCAAGTTTTCTTGCATTTCGTTTCGTACGAAAAATCATCGAATTTAGCAATATTTTGACGTTTATCATCAACTTTTCCTCTATGTGATTTAAACAAAATATCATCGAGTTAGGCAATATTTTGCCGTTTTTCCACGATTTTGTGATTTTTCAGTTTATGGGTTTAATTCATTATATATACGATAAAAATGATGCAAACACATAATTGATTAGATAATAACCTTAAATACTTCATTTTCAATCAACTATTTATTTCTCGTTAAAATTCTGAGTAAGATAATAAAAAGGGGAGAAGTTCTGTTTTTATTGCATATATCGACGTTTCAGCCGGAATAGAGCGTTTTTCGTGTACATTTTCCATAAGTAATATAAACGGAAAATCAGGAACATTTTAATTAATTCTAATGAAAACACATTGATTTTTATCATTTGTATTGGAAACAACATTGTCATATGTCTTTTCTTGGATCTAAATAATACGAAACCTCGCTCTATGATTTGAAGTTAAAATCCTCATATATGGTAAAATAGTGACTTTTTTCACGTTTTTCATGTAGTGTGATTTTACGTAAATATATACGTTTTTACCAATATTTCGATACTATTTCATGTAGTATCACGATATGTGATTTGGCCTTCAAATCTCAAAATTTCGCATAATATTGCATTTAAGCAAGTTTTCTTGCATTTTGTTTCGTACGAAAAATCATCGAATTTAGCAATATTTTGACGTTTATCATCCCCTTTTCCTTTATGTGATTTAAACAAAATATAATCGAACTAGGCAATATTTGGCCGTTTTTCCACGTTTTTGTGAGTTTTCAGTCTATGGGTATTAATTCATTATATATACGATAAAAATGATGCAAACACATAATTGATTAGATAATAACCTTAAATACTTCATTTTCAATCATCTATTTGTTTCTCGTTAAAATACTGTGTAAGATATTGAAAAGGGGAGAAGTTCGGTTTTTATTGCATATATCGACGTTTCAGCCGGATTAGAGCGGTTTTACGTGTACATCTTCCATCGGTAATATAAACGGAAAATCAAGAACATTTTTGTTAATTCTAATGAAAACACATTGTTTTTTATCATTTGTATTGAAAACAACATTGTCATATATCTTTTCTTGGATCTAAATAATACGAAACCTCGCTCTATGATTTGAAGTTAAAATCCTCAAATATTGTATAATAGTGACTTTTTCACGTTAATCATGTAGTTTGATATTACGTAAATATATTCATTTTTACCAATATTTCGATACTATTTCATGTAGTATCACGATATATGATTTGGCCTTCAAATCTCAGAATGTCGCATAATATTGCATTTTAAGCAAGTTTTCTTGCATTTTGTTTCGTTCGAAAAATCATCGAATTTAGCAATATTTTGATGTTTATCATCCACTTTTCCTCTATGTGATTTAAACAAAATATCATCGAATTAGGCAATATTTTGCCGTTTTTCCACGTTTTTGTGAATTTTCAGTTTAAGGGTTTAATTCATTATATATACGATAAAAATGATGAAAACACATAATTGATTAGATAATAACCTTAAATACTTCATTTTCAATCATTTATTTGTTTCAACACCACACCACCCAACACCCCCTCTTAACACCACACCTCCCAACACCTACTCTCAACACCACACCATCCAACATCCCCTCTCAAGACCACACCACTCAACACCCCCTCTCAAGACCACACCACTCATCACCCCCTCTTAACACTACACCATCCAACACCCCCTTTCAACACTACACCACCCAACGCCTCCCTCTCAACACTACACCACCCAACGCCTCCCTCTCAACACCACACCACCCTACACCCCCTCTCAACACCACACCACCCAACACCCACTCTCAACTACACACCACCCAACACCCCCTCTCCACACCACCCCCTCTCAACAGCACCCCACCCAACACCCCCTCTCAACACCACCCCACCCAACACCCCCTCTCAACACCACCCTACCCAACACCCCCTCTAAACACCACACAACCCAACACCCCGTCTCAACACCACAACACCAAACACCACACCTCCCAACACCTCCCTATCAACACCACCTCCTCTCAACACCACCCCACTCAACACCCCCTCTCAACACTACACCACCCAACACCCCCTCTCAAGACCACACCATCCAACACCCCCACTCACCACCCCACCTAACACCCCCTCTCAACACAACAACATCCAACACCCCCTCTCAACACTACACCACCCAACGCCTACCTCTCAACACCACACCACCTAACACCCCCTCTCAACAACACACCACCCAACACCCCCTCTCAACACCACACCATCCAACACCCCTTCTCAACACCACCCCACCAAACACCCCCTCTCATCACAACACCATCGAACACCCCCTCACAACTCCAACCCACCCAACACCACCTCTCAACACCACACCATCCAACACCCTCTCTCAACACCACACCACCCAGGACCCACTCTCAACACCACACCACCCAACACCCCCTCTCCACACCACCCCCTCTCAACAGCACCCCACCCAACACCCCCTCTCAACACCACCCCACCCAACACCCCCTCTCAACACCACACCATCCAACACCCCCTCTCAACACTACACCATCCAACGCCTCCCTCTCAACACCACCCCACCCAACACCCCCTCGCAACACCACCCTACTTAACACCCCCTCTCAACACCACACAACCCAACACCCCATCTCAACATCACACCACCCAACACCACACCACCCAACACCCTCCCTCTCAACACCACCCCCTCTCAACACCACCCGACCCAACACCTCCCTCTCAACACCACACCACCCAACACCCCTCTCAACACCACAACACCCAACACCTCCCTCTCAACACCACACCACCCATCACCCCCCTCTCAACACCACACCACCCCACACCTCCCTCTCAACACCACACCACCCATCACCTCCCTCTCAACACCAAACCACCCAACACCTCCCTCTCAACACCACACCACCCAGCACCTCCCTCTCAACACCACACCCTCCAAAACTCCCTCTCAACACCACACCATCCAACATCACCTCTCAACACCACCCCACCCAACACTCCCTCTCAAGACATCATCCAACACCCCCTCTCAACACTACACCACCCAACGCCTCCCTCTCAACACCACACCACCCAATGCCTAATGCCTAATATTAACTAAAATGTTCTTGATTTTCCGTTTATTTTACCGATGGAAGATGTACACGTAAAACCGCTCTAATCCGGCTGAAGCGTCGATATATGCAATAAAAACCGAACTTCTCCCCTTTTCAATATCTTACACAGTATTTTATCGAGAAACAAATAGATGATTGAAAATGAAGTATTTAAGGTTATTATCTAATCAATTATGTGTTTGCATCATTTTTATCGTTTATATAATGAATTAAACCCATAAACTGAAAATTCACAAAAACGTGGAAAAACGGCAAAATATTGCCTAATTCGATGATATTTTGTTTAAATCACATAGAGGAAAAGTGAATGATAAACGTCAAAATATTGCTAAATTCGATGATTTTTCGTACGAAACAAAATAAAGAAAACTTGCTTAAAATGCAATATTATGCGACATTCTGAGATTTGAAGGCCAAATCATATATCGTGATACTACATAAAATAGTATCGAAATATTGGTAAAAATGAATATATTTACGTAATATCAAACTACATGATTAACGTGAAAAAAAGTCACTATTATACAAAATTTGAGGATTTTATCTTCAAATCATAGAGCAAGGTTTCGTATTATTTAGTTCCAAGGAAAGATATATGAAAATGTTGTTTTCAATACAAATGATAAAAAACAATGTGTTTTCATTAGAATTAACTAAAATGTTCTTGATTTTATGTTTATATTACCGATGGAAGATGTACACGTAAAACCGCTCTAATCCGGCTGAAACGTCGATATATGCAATAAAAACCGAAATTCTCCCCTTTTCAATATCTTACACAGTATTTTAACGAGAAACAAATAGATGATTGAAAATAAAGTATTTAAGGTTATTATCTAATCAATTATATGTTTGCATCATTTTTATCGTATATATAATGAATTAATACCCATAGATTGAAAATTCACAAAAACGTGGAAAAACGGCATAATATTGCCTAATTCGATGATATTTTGTTTAAATCACATAAAGGAAAAGGAGATGATAAACGTCAAAATATTGATAAATTCGACGATTTTTCGTACGAAACAAAATGCAAGAAAACTTGCTTAAAAATGCAATATTATGCGAAATTCTGAGATTTGAAGGCCAAATCACATATCGTGATACTACATGAAATAGTATCGAAATATTGGTAAAAACGTATATATTTACATAAAATCACACTACATGAAAAACGTGAAAAAAAGTCACTATTTTACCATATATGAGGATTTTAACTTCAAATCATAGAGCGAGGTTTCGTATTATTAAGATCCAGGAAAAGACATATGACAATGTTGTTTCCAATACAAATGATAAAAAACAATGTGTTTTCATTAACTAAAATGTTCTTGATTTTCCGTTTATATTACCGAAGGAAGATGTACACGTAAAACCGCTCTAATCCGCCTGAAACGTCGATATATGCAATAAAAACCGAACTTCTCCCCTTTTCAATATCTTACACAGTATTTTAACAAGAAACAAATAGATGATTGAAAATGAAGTATTTAAGGTTATTATCTAATCAATTATGTGTTTGCATCATTTTTATCGTTTATATAATGAATTAAACCCATAAACTGAAAATTCACAAAAACGTGGAAAAACGGCAAAATATTGCCTAATTCGATGATATTTTGTTTAAATCACATAGAGGAAAAGTGAATGATAAACGTCAAAATATTGCTAAATTCGATGATTTTTCGTACGAAACAAAATGCAAGAAAACTTGCTTAAAATGCAATATTATGCGACATTCTGAGATTTGAAGGCCAAATCATATATCGTGATACTACATGAAATAGTATCGAAATATTGGTAAAAATGAATGTATTTACGTAATATCAAACTACATGATTAACGTGAAAAAAGTCACTATTATACAATATTTGAGGATTTTATCTTCAAATCATAGAGCAAGGTTTCGTATTATTTAGTTCCAAGGAAAGATATATGACAATGTTGTTTTCAATACAAATGATAAAAAACAATGTGTTTTCATTAGAATTAACTAAAATGTTCTTGATTTTCCGTTTATATTACCGATGGAAGATGTACACGTAAAACCGCGCTAATCCGGCTGAAACGTCGATATATGCAATAAAAACCGAACTTCTCCCCTTTTCAATATCTTACACAGTATTTTAACGAAAAACAAATAGATGATTGAAAATAAAGTATTTAAGGTTATTATCTAATCAATTATGTGTTTGCATCATTTTTATCGTATATATAATGAATTAATACCCATAGACTGAAAATTCACAAAAACGTGGAAAAACGGCAAAATATTGCCTAATTCGATGATATTTTGTTTAAATCACATAAAGGAAAAGGAGATGATAAACGTCAAAATATTGATAAATTCGACGATTTTTCGTACGAAACAAAATGCAAGAAAACTTGCTTAAAAATGCAATATTATGCGAAATTCTGAGATTTGAAGGCCAAATCACATATCGTGATACTACATGAAATAGTATCGAAATATTGGTAAAAATGAATATATTTACGTAATATCAAACTACATGATTAACGTGAAAAAAGTCACTATTATACAATATTTGAGGATTTTATCTTCAAATCATAGAGCAAGGTTTCGTATTATTTAGTTCCAAGGAAAGATATATGACAATGTTGTTTTCAATACAAATGATAAAAAACAATGTGTTTTCATTAGAATTAACTAAAATGTTCTTGATTTTATGTTTATATTACCGATGGAAGATGTACACGTAAAACCGCTCTAATCCGGCTGAAACGTCGATATATGCAATAAAAACCGAACTTCTCCCCTTTTCAATATCTTACACAGTATTTTAACGAGAAACAAATAGATGATTGAAAATAAAGTATTTAAGGTTATTATCTAATCAATTATGTGTTTGCATCATTTATATCGTATATATAATGAATTAATACCCATAGATTGAAAATTCACAAAAACGTGGAAAAACGGCATAATATTGCCTAATTCGATGATATTTTGTTTAAATCACATAAAGGAAAAGGAGATGATAAACGTCAAAATATTAATAAATTCGACGATTTTTCGTACGAAACAAAATGCAAGAAAACTTGCTTAAAAATGCAATATTATGCGAAATTCTGAGATTTGAAAGCCAAATCACATATCGTGATACTACATGAAATAGTATCGAAATATTGGTAAAAACGTATATATTTACATAAAATCACACTACATGAAAAACGTGAAAAAAGTCACTATTTTACCATATATGAGGATTTTAACTTCAAATCATAGAGCGAGGTTTCGTATTATTAAGATCCAGGACAAGACATATGACAATGTTGTTTCCAATACAAATGATGAAAAACAATGTGTTTTCATTAGCATTAACTAAAATGTTCTTGATTTTCCGTTTATATTACCGATGGAAGATGTACACGTAAAACCGCTCTAATCCGGCTGAAACGTCGATATATGCAATAAAAACAGAACTTCTCCCCTTTTTATTATCTTACTCAGAATTTTAACGAGAAATAAATAGTTGATTGAAAATGAAGTATTTAAGGTTATTATCTAATCAATTATGTGTTTGCATCATTTTTATCGTATATATAATGAATTAAACCCATAAACTGAAAATTCACAAAACCGTGGAAAAACGGCAAAATAGTGCCTAACTCGATGATATTTTGTTTAAATCACATAGAGGAAAAGTGGATGATAAACGTCAAAATATTGCTAAATTCGATGATTTTTCGTACGAAACGAAATGCAAGAAAACTTGCTTAAAATGCAATATTATGCGAAATTCTGAGATATGAAGGCCAAATCACATATCGTGATACTACATGAAATAGTATCGAAATATTGGTAAAAACGTATATATTTACATAAAATCACACTACATGAAAAACGTGAAAAAAGTCACTATTTTACCATATATGGAGATTTTAACTTCGAATCATAGAGCAAGGTTTCGTATTATTTAGATCCAAGAAAAGACATGACAATGTTGTTTCCAATACAAATGATAAAAATCAATGTGTTTTCATTAGAATTAACTAAAATGTTCTTGATTTTCCGTTTATATTACCGATGGAAGATGTACACGTAAAACCGCTCTAATTCGGCTGAAACGTCGATATATGCAATAAAAACCGAACTTCTCCCCTTTTCAATATCTTACTCAGTATTTTAACGAGAAACAAATAGATGATTGAAAATGAAGTATTTAAGGTTATTATCTAATCAATTATGTGTTTGCATCATTTTTATCGTATATATAATGAATTAATACCCATAGACTGAAAATTCACAAAAACGTGGAAAAACGGCAAAATATTGCCTAATTCGATGATATTTTGTTTAAATCACATAAAGGAAAAGGAGATGATAAACGTCAAAATATTGCTAAATTCGACGATTTTTCGTACGAAACAAAATGCAAGAAAACTTGCTTAAATGCAATATTATGCGAAATTTTGAGATATGAAGGCCAAATCACATATCGTGATACTACATGAAATAGTATCGAAATATTGGTAAAAACGTATATATTTACGTAAAATCACACTACATGAAAAACGTGAAAAAAGTCACCATTTTACCATATATTAGGATTTTAACTTCAAATCATAGAGCGAGGTTTCGTATTATTTAGATCCAAGAAAAGACATATGACAATGTTGTTTCCAATACAAATGATAAAAAACAATGTGTTTTCATTAGCATTAACTAAAATGTTGTAGATTTTCCGTTTATATTACCGACGGAAGATGTACACGTAAAACCGCTCTAATCCGGCTGAAACGTCGATATATGCAATAAAAACCGAACTTCTCCCCTTTTCAATATCTTACACAGTATTTTAACGAGAAACAAATAGATGATTGAAAATGAAGTATTTAAGGTTATTATCTAATCAATTATGTGTTTGCATCATTTTTATCGTATATATAATGAATTAGTACCCATAGACTGAAAATTCACAAAAACGTGGAAAAACGGCAAAATATTGCCTAATTCGATGATATTTTGTTTAAATCACATAATGGAAAAGGATAATGGAATGGATAAACGTCAAAATATTGCTAAATTCGACGATTTTTCGTACAAAACAAATGCAAGAAAACTTGCTTAAAATGCAATATTATGCGAAATTCTGAGATATGAAGGCCAAATCACATATCGTAATACTACATGAAATAGTTTCGAAATATTGTTAAAAACGTATATATATACGTAAAATCACACTACATGAAAAACGTGAAAAAAGTCACTATTTTACCATATATGAGGATTTTAACTTCAAATCATAGAGCGAGGTTTCGTATTATTTAGATCTAAGGAAAGACATATGACAATGTTGTTTCCAATACAAATAATAAATAACAATGTGTTTTCATTAGCATTAACTAAAATGTTCTTGGTTTTCCGTTTATATTACCGATGGAAGATGTACACGTAAAACCGCTCTAATCCGGCTGAAACGTCGATATATGCAATAAAAACCGAACTTCTCCCCTTTTCAATATCTTACACAGTATTTTAACGAGAAACAAATAGATGATTGAAAATGAAGTATTTAAGGTTATTATCTAATCAATTATGTGTTTGTATCATTTTTATCGTATAAATAATGAATTAAACCCATAAACTGAAAATTCACAAAAACGTGGAAAAACGGCAAAATATGGCCTAATTCGATGATATTTTGTTTAAATCACATAAAGGAAAAGGAGATGATAAACGTCAAAATATTGCTAAATTCGCCGATTTTTCGTACGAAACAAAATGCAAGAAAACTTGCTTAAAATGCAATATTATGCGACATTCTGAGATTTGAAGGCCAAATCATATATTGTGATACTACATGAAATAGTATCGAAATATTGGTAAAAACGTATATTTTTACGTAAAATCACACAACATGAAAAACGTGAAAAAGTTCATTATTTTACCATATATGAGGGTTTTAACTGCAAATCATAGAGCGAGGTTTCGTATTATTTAGATCTAAGAAAAGACATATGACAATGTTGTTTCCAATAAAAATGATAAAAAACAATGTGTTTTCATTAGCATTAACTAAAATGTTCTTGATTTTCCGTTTATATTACCGATGGAAGATGTACACGTAAAACCGCTCTAATCCGGCTGAAACGTCGATATATGCAATAAAAACCGAACTTCTCCCCTTTTCAATATCCTACACAGTATTTTAACGAGAAACAAATAGATGATTGAAAATGAAGTATTTAAGGTTATTATCTAATCAATTATGTGTTTGCATCATTTTTATCGTTTATATAATGAATTAAATCCATAAACTGAAAATTTACAAAAACGTGGAAAAACGGCAAAATATTGCCTAATTCGATGATATTTTGTTTAAATCACATAAAGGAAAAGTGGATGATAAACGTCAAAATATTGCTAAATTCAATGATTTTTCGTACGAAACAAAATGCAAGAAAACTTGCTTAAAATGCAATATTATGCGACATTCTGAGATTTGAAGGCCAAATCATATATCATGATACTAAATGAAATAGTATTGAAATATTTGTAAAAATGAATATATACATACGTATTATCAAACTACATGATTAACGTGAAAAAGTCACTGTTTATTAGAGCGGATTTACGTGTACATCTTCCATCAGTAATATAAACGGAAAATCATGAACATTTTAGTTAATGCTATAATGAAAACACATTGTTTTTTATCACTTGTATTGGAAACATCATTGTCATATGTCTTTTCTTGGATCTAAATAATATGAAACCTCGCTCTATGATTTGAAGTTAAAATCCTCATATATGGTAAAATAGTGACTTTTTTCACGTTTTTCATGTAGTGTAATTTTACTTAAATATATACGTTTTTACCAATATTTCGATACTATTTCATGTAGTATCACGATATGTGATTTGGCCTTCAAATCTCAGAATTTCGCATAATATTGCATTTTAAGCAAGTTTTCTTGCATTTTGTTTCGTACGAAAAATGGTCGAATTTAGCAATATTTTGACGTTTATCATCTCCTTTTCCTTTATGTGATTTAAACAAAATATCATCGAATTAGGCAATATTTTGCCGTTTTTCCACGTTTTTGTGAATTTTCAGTCTATGAGTATTAATTCATTATATATACGATAAAAATGATGCAGACACATAATTGATTAGATAATAACCTTAAATTCTTCATTTTCAATCATCTATTTGTTTCTCGTTAAAATACTGTGGAAGATATTGAAAAGGGGAGAAGTTCGGTTTTTATTGCATATATCGACGTTTCAGCTTTATTTGAGCGGTTTTACGTGTACATCTTCCATCGGAAATATAAACGGAAAATCAAGAACATTTTAGTTAATGCTAATGAAAACACATTGTTTTTTATCATTTGTATTGGAAACATCATTGTCATATGTCTTTTCTTGGATCTAAATAATACGAAACCTCGCTCTACGATTTAAAGTTAAAATCCTCATATATGGTAAAATAGTGACTTTTTTCACGTTTTTCATGTAGTGTAATTTTACTTAAATATATACGTTTTTACCAATATTTCGATACTATTTCATGTAGTATCACGATATGTGATTTGGCCTTCAAATCTCAGAATTTCGCATAATATTGCATTTTAAGCAAGTTTTCTTGCATTTTGTTTCGTACGAAAAATCGTCGAATTTAGCAATATTTTGACGTTTATCATCTCCTTTTCCTTTATGTGATTTAAACAAAATATCATCGAATTAGGCAATATTTTGCCGTTTTTCCACGTTTTTGTGAATTTTCAGTTTATGGGTTTAATTCATTATATATACGATAAAAATGATGCAAACACATAATTGATTAGATAATAACCTTAAATACTTCATTTTCAATCATCTATTTGTTTCTCGTTAAAATACTGTGTTAGATATTGAAAAGGGGAGAAGTTCGATTTTTATTGCATATATCGACGTTTCAGCCGGATTAGAGCGGTTTTACGTGTACATCTTCCATCGGTTATATAAACGGAAAATCAAGAACATTTTAGTTAATGCTAATGAAAACACATTGTTTTTTATCATTTGTATTGGAAACAACATTGTCATATGTCTTTTTTTAGATCTAAATAATACGAAACCTCGCTCTATGATTTGAAGTTAAAACCCTCATATATGGTAAAATAGTGACTTTTTTCACGTTTTTCATGTAGTGTGATTTTACGTAAATATATACGTTTTTACCAATATTTCGATACTATTTCATGTAGTATCATGATATGTGATTTGGCCTTCAAATCTCAGAATTTCGCAAAATATTGCATTTTAAGCAAGTTTTCTTGCATTTTGTTTTGTACGAAAAATCATCGAATTTAGCAATATTTTGACGTTTATCACCTCCTTTTCCTTTATGTGATTTAAACAAATATCATCAAATTAGGCAATATTTTGCCGTTTTTCCACGTTTTTGTGAATTTTCAGTCTGTTGGTATTAATTCATTATATATACGATAAAAATGATGCAAACACATAATTGATTAGATAATAACCTTAAATACTTCATTTTCAATCATCTATTTGTTTCTCGTTAAAATACTGTGAAAAGGGGAGAAGTTCGGTTTTTATTGCATATATCGACGTTTCAGCCGGATTAGAGCGGTTTTACGTGTACATCTTCCATCAGTAATATAAACCGAAAATCAAGAACATTTTAGTTAATGCTAATGAAAACACATTGTTTTTTATCATTTGTATTGGAAACAACATTGTCATATGTCTTTTCTTAGATCTAAATAATACGAAACCTCGCTCTATGATTTGAAGTTAAAACCCTTATATATGGTAAAATAGTGAACTTTTTCACGTTTTTCATGTTGTGTGATTTTACGTAAAAATATACGTTTTTACCAATATTTCGATACTATTTCATGTAGTATCACGATATGTGATTTGACCTTCAAATCTTAGAATTTCGCAAAATATTGCATTTTAAGCAAGTTTTCTTGCATTTTGTTTTGAACGAAAAATCGTAGAATTTAGCAATATTTTGACGTTTATCACCTCCTTTTCCTTTATGTGATTTAAACAAAATATGATCAAATTAGCCAATATTTTCCGTTTTTCAACGTTTTTGTGAATTTTCAGTCTATAGGTATTAATTCATTATATATACGATAAAAATGATGCAAACACATAATTGCTTAGATAATAACCTTAAATACTTCATTTTCAGTCATCTATTTGTTTCTCGTTAAAATACTGTGTAAGATATTGAAAAGGGGAGAAGTTCGGTTTTTATTGCATATATCGACGTTTCAGCTTTATTAGAGCGGATTTACGTGTACATCTTCCATCGGTAATATAAACGAAAAATCAAGAACATTTTAGTTAATGCTAATGAAAACACATTGTTTTTTATCATTTGTATTGAAAACAACATTGTCATATATCTTTTCTTGGATCTAAATAATACGAAACCTCGCTCTATGATTTGAAGTTAAAATCCTCAAATATTGTATAATAGTGACTTTTTCACGTTAATCATGTAGTTTGATATTACGTAAATATATTCATTTTTACCAATATTTCGATACAATTTCATGTAGTATCACGATATGTGATTTGGCCTTCAAATCTCAGAATGTCGCATAATATTGCATTTTAAGCAAGTTTTCTTGCATTTTGTTTCGTACGAAAAATCATCGAATTTAGCAATATTTTGACGTTTATCATCCACTTTTCCTCTATGTGATTTAAACAAAATATCATCGAATTAGGCAATATTTTGCCGTTTTTCCAGGTTTATGTGAATTTTTAGTTTATGGGTTTAATTCATTATATATAGGATAAAAATGATGCAAGCACATAATTGATTAGATAATAACCTGAAATACTTCATTTTCATTCAACTATTTGTTTCTCGTTAAAATTCTGAGTAAGATATTAAAAAAGGGAAAAGTTCTGTTTTTATTGCATATATCGACGTTTCAGCCGGAATAGAGCGTTTTTCGTGTACATTTTCCATAGGTAATATAAACGGAAAATCAGGAACATTTTAGTTAATTCTAATGAAAACACATTGATTTTTATCATTTGTATTCGAAACAACATTGTCATATGTCTTTTCTTGGATCTAAATAATACGAAACCTCGCTCTATGATTTGTAGTTAAAATCCTCATATATGGTAAAATAGTGACTTTTTTAACGTCAATCATGTAGTTTGATATTACGTAAATATATTCATTTTTACCAATATTTCGATACTATTTCATGTAGTATCACGATATGTGATTTGGCCTTCAAATCTCAGAATGTCGCATAATATTGCATTTTAAGCAAATTTTCTTGCATTTTGTTTCGTACGAAAAATCATAGAATTTAGCAATATTTTGATGTTTATCATCCACTTTTTCTCTATGTGATTTAAACAAAATATCATCGCATTAGGCAATATTTTGCCGTTTTTCCACGTTTTTGTGAATTTTCAGTTTATGGGTTTAATTCATTATATATACGATAAAAATGATGCAAACACATAATTGATTAGATAGTAACCTTAAATACTTCATTTTCAATCAACTATTTGTTTCTCGTTAAAATACTGAGTAAGATATTAAAAAGGGGAGAAGTTCTGTTTTTATTGCATATATCGACGTTTCAGCCGGAATAGTGCGTTTTTCGTTTACATTTTCCATAGGTAATTTAAAAGGAAAATCAGGAACATTTTAGTTAATGCTAATGAAAACACATTGTTTTTTATCACTTGTATTGGAAACATCATTGTCATATGTCTTTTCTTGGATCTAAATAATATGAAACCTCGCTATATGATTTGAAGTTAAAATCCTCATATATGGTAAAATAGTGACTTTTTTCACGTTTTTCATGTAGTGTGATTTTACGTAAATATATACGTTTTTACCAATATTTCGATACTATTTCATGTAGTATCACGATATGTGATTTGGCCTTCAAATCTCAGAATTTCGCATAATATTGCATTTTAAGCAAGTTTTCTTCCATTTTGTTTCGTACGAAAAATCGTCTAATTTAGCAATATTTTGACGTTTATCATCCACTTTTCCTCTATGTGATTTAAACAAAATATCATCGAATTAGGCAATATTTTGCCGTTTTTCCACGTTTTTGTGAATTTTCAGTCTATGGGTATTAATTCATTATATATACGATAAAAATGATGCAAACACATAATTGATTAGATAATAACCTTAAATACTTCATTTTCAATCATCTATTTGTTTCTCGTAAAATACTGTGTAAGATATTGAAAAGGGGAGAAGTTCGGTTTTTATTGCATATATCGACGTTTCAGCTTTATTTGAGCGGTTTTTCGTGTACATCTTCCATCGGAAATATAAACGGAAAATCAAGAACATTTTAGTTAATGCTAATGAAAACACATTGTTTTTTATCATTTGTATTGGAAACATCATTCTCATATGTCTTTTCTTGGATCTAAATAATACGAAACCTCGCTCTATGATTTAAAGTTAAAATCCTCATATATGGTAAAATAGTGACTTTTTTCACGTTTTTCATGTAGTGTGATTTTACTTAAATATATACGTTTTTACCAATATTTCGATACTATTTCATGTAGCATCACGATATGTGATTTGGCCTTCAAATCTCAGAATTTCGCATAATATTGCATTTTAAGCAAGTTTTCTTGCATTTTGTTTCGTACGAAAAATCGTCGAATTTAGCAATATTTTGACGTTTATCATCTCCTTTTCCTTTATGTGATTTAAACAAAATATCATCGAATTAGGCAATATTTTGCCGTTTTTCCACGTTTTTATGAATTTTCAGTTTATGGGTTTAATTCATTATATATACGATAAAAATGATGCAAACACATAATTGATTAGATAATAACCTTAAATACTTCATTTTCAATCATCTATTTGTTTCTCGTTAAAATACTGTGTTAGATATTGAAAAGGGGAGAAGTTCGGTTTTTATTGCATATATCGACGTTTCAGCCGGATTAGAGCGGTTTTACGTGTACATCTTCCATCGGCAATATAAACGGAAAATCAAGAACATTTTAGTTAATGCTAATGAAAACACATTGTTTTTTATCATTTGTATTGGAAACAACATTGTCATATGTCTTTTCTTAGATCTAAATAATAGGAAACCTCGCTCTATGATTTGAAGTTAAAACCCTCATATATGGTAAAATAGTGACTTTTTTCACGTTTTTCATGTAGTGTGATTTTACGTAAATATATACGTTTTTACCAATATTTCGATACTATTTCATGTAGTCTCACGAAATGTGATTTGGCTCTCAAATCTCAGAATGTCGCATAATATTGCATTTTTAGCAAGTTTTCTCGCATTTTGTTTCGTACGAAAAATCGTCTAATTTAGCAATATTTTGACGTTTGTCATCCACTTTTCCTCTATGTGATTCAAACAAAATATCATCGAATTAGGCAATATTTTGCCGTTTTTCCACGTTTTTGTGAATTTTCAGTCTATGGGTAATAATTCATTATATATACGATAAAAATGATGCAAACACATAATTGATTAGATAATAACCTTAAATACTTCATTTTCAATCATCTATTTGTTTCTCGTTAAAATACTGTGTAAGATATTGAAAAGGGGAGAAGTTCGGTTTTTATTGCATATAACGACGTTTCAGCCGGATTAGAGCGGTTTTACGTGTACATCTTCCATCGGTAATATAAACAGAAAATCAAGAACATTTTAGTTAATTCTAATGAAAACACATTGTTTTTTATCATTTGTATTGAAAACAACTTTGTCATATGTCTTTTCTTAGATCTAAATAATACGAAACCTCGCTCTATGATTTGAAGTTAAAACCCTCATATATGGTAAAATAGTGAACTTTTTCACGTTTTTCATGTTGTGTGATTTTACGTAAAAATATACGTTTTTACCAGTATTTTGATACTATTTCATGTAGTATCACGATATGTGATTTGGCCTTCAAATCTCAGAATTTTGCATAATATTGCATTTTAAGCAAGTTTTCTTGCATTTTGTTTTGTACGAAAAATCGTCGAATTTAGCAATATTTTGACGTTTATCATCTCCTTTTCCTTTATGTAATTTAAACAAAATATGACCGAATTAGGCAATATTTTGCCGTTTTTTCACGTTTTTGTGAATTTTCAGTTTATGGGTTTAATTCATTATATATACGATAAAAATGATGCAAACACATAATTGATTAGATAATAACCTTAAATACTTCATTTTCAATCATCTATTTGTTTCTCGTTAAAATACTGTGTAAGATATTGAAAAGGGGAGAAGTTCGGTTTTTATTGCATATATCGACGTTTAAGCCGGATTAGAGCGGTTTTACGTGTACATCTTCCATCGGTAATATAAACAGAAAATCAAGAACATTTTAGTTAATTCTAATGAAAACACATTGTTTTTTATCATTTGTATTGAAAACAACATTGTCATATGTCTTTTCTTAGATCTAAATAATACGAAACCTCGCTCTATGATTTGAAGTTAAAACCCTCATATATGGTAAAATAGTGACTTTTTTCACGTTTTTCATGCAGTGTGATTTTACGTAAATATATATGTTTTTACTAATATTTCGATACTATTTCATGTAGTATCACGATATGTGATTTGGCCTTCAAATCTCAGAATTTCGCATAATATTGCATTTTAAGCAAGTTTTCTTGCATTTTGTTTCGTACGAAAAATCATCGAATTTAGCAATATTTTGACGTTTATCATCCACTTTTCCTCTATGTGCTTTAAACAAAATATCATCGAATTAGGCAATAATTTGCCGTTTTTAAACGTTTTTGTGAATTTTCAGTTTATGGGTTTAATTCATTATATATACGATAAAAATGATGCAA
Source organism: Procambarus clarkii (assembly GCF_040958095.1). NCBI lineage: Eukaryota > Metazoa > Arthropoda > Malacostraca > Decapoda > Cambaridae > Procambarus > Procambarus clarkii. The sequence continues at coordinate 43,875,167 of NC_091178.1, read as the reverse complement.
ACACATAATTGATTAGATAATACCCTTAAATACTTCATTTTCAATCATCTATTTGTTTCTCGTTAAAATACTGTGTAAGATATTGAAAAGGGGAGAAGTTCGGTTTTTATTGCATATATCGACGTTTCAGCCGGATTAGAGCGGTTTTACGTGTACATCTTCCATCGGTAATATAAACAGAAAATCAAGAACATTTTAGTTAATTCTAATGAAAACACATTGTTTTTTATCATTTGTATTGAAAACAACATTGTCATATGTCTTTTCTTAGATCTAAATAATACGAAATCTCGCTCTATGATTTGAAGTTAAAACCCTCATATATGGTAAAATAGTGACTTTTTTCACGTTTTTCATGCAGTGTGATTTTACGTAAATATATACGTTTTTACCAATATTTCGATACTATTTCATGTAGTATCACGATATGAGATTTGGCCTTCAAATCTCACAATTTCGCATAATATTGCATTTTAAGCAAGTTTCCTTGCATTTTGTTTCATACGAAAAATCATCGAATTTAGCAATATTTTGACGTTTATCATCCACTTTTCCTCTATGTGCTTAAAACAAAATATCATCGAATTAGGCAATAATTTGCCGTTGTTAAACGTTTTTGTGAATTTTCAGTTTATGGGTTTAATTCATTATATATACGATAAAAATGATGTAAACACATAATTGATTAGATAACCTTAAATACTTCATTTTCAATCATCTATTTGTTTCTCGTTAAAATTCTGTGTAAGATATTGAAAAGGGGAGAAGTTCGGTTTTTATTGCATATATCGACGTTTCAGCCGGATTAGAGCGGTTTTACGTGTACATCTTCCATCGGTAATATAAACGGAAAATCAAGAACATTTTAGTTAATGCTAATGAAAACACATTGTTTTTTATCATTTGTATTGGAAACAACATTGTCATATGTCTTTTCCTGGATCTTAATAATACGAAACCTCGCTCTATGATTTGAAGTTAAAATCCTCATATATGGTAAAATAGTGACTTTTTTTCACGTTTTTCATGTAGTGTGATTTTACGTAAATATATACGTTTTTACCAACATTTCGATACTATTTCATGGAGTATCACGATATGTGATTTGGCCTTCAAATCTCAGAATTTCGCATAATATTGCATTTTAAGCAAGTTTTCTTGCATTTCGTTTCGTACGAAAAATCATCGAATTTAGCAATATTTTGACGTTTATCATCCACTTTTCCTCTATGTGATTTAAACAAAATATCATCGAATTAGGCAATATTTTGCCGTTTTTCCACGTTTTTGTGAATTTTCAGTTTATGGGTTTAATTCATTATATATACGATAAAAATGATGCAAACACATAATTGATTAGATAATAACCTTAAATACTTCATTTTCAATCATCTATTTGTTTCTCGCTAAAATACTGTGTAAGATATTGAAAAGGGGAGAAGTTCGGTTTTTATTGCATATATCGACGTTTCAGCCGGATTAGAGCGGTTTTACGTGTACATCTTCCATCGGTAATATAAACCGAAAATCAAGAACATTTTAGTTAATGCTAATGAAAACACATTGTTTTTTATCATTTGTATTGGAAACAACATTGACATATGTCTTTTCTTAGATCTAAATAATACGAAACCTCGCTCTATGATTTGAAGTTAAAACCCTCATATATGGTAAAATAGTGACTTTTTTCACGTTTTTCATGCAGTGTGATTTTACGTAATTATATACGTTTTTACCAATATTTCGATACTATTTCATGTAGTATCACGATATTTGATTTGGCCTTCAAATCTCACAATTTCGCATAATATTGCATTTTAAGCAAGTTTTCTTGCATTTTGTTTCGTACGAAAAATCATCGAATTTAGCAATATTTTGACGTTTATCATCCACTTTTCCTCTATGTGCTTTAAACAAAATATCATCGAATTAGGCAATAATTTGCCGTTTTTAAACGTTTTTGTGAATTTTCAGTTTATGGGTTTAATTCATTATATATACGATAAAAATGATGCAAACACATAATTGATTAGATAATAACCTTAAATACTTCATTTTCAATCATCTATTTGTTTCTCGTTAAAATACTGTGTAAGATATTGAAAAGGGGAGAAGTTCGGTTTTTATTGCATATATCGACGTTTCAGCCGGATTAGAGCGGTTTTACGTGTACATCTTCCATCGGTAATATAAACAGAAAATCAAGAACATTTTAGTTAATTCTAATGAAAACACATTGTTTTTTATCATTTGTATTGAAAACAACATTGTCATATGTCTTTTCTTAGATCTAAATAATACGAAACCTCGCTCTATGATTTGAAGTTAAAACCCTCATATATGGTAAAATAGTGACTTTTTTCACGTTTTTCATGTAGTGTGATTTTACGTAAATATATACGTTTTTACCAACATTTCGATACTATTTCATGGAGTATCACGATATGTGATTTGGCCTTCAAATCTCAGAATTTCGCATAATATTGCATTTTAAGCAAATTTTCTTCCATTTTGTTTCGTATGAAAAATCGTCGAATTTAGCAATATTTTGACGTTTATCATCTCCTTTTCCTTTATGTGATTTAAACAAAATATCATCGAATTAGGCAATATTTTCCCGTTTTTCCACGTTTTTGTGAATTTTCAGTCTATGGGTATATTCATTATATATACGCTAAAAATGATGCACACACATAATTGATTAGATAATAACCTTAAATACTTCATTTTCAATCATCTATTTGTTTCTCGTTAAAATACTGTGTAAGATATTGAAAAGGGGAGAAGTTCGGTTTTTATTGCATATATCGACGTTTCAGCTTTATTTGAGCGGTTTTACGTGTACATCTTCCATCGGAAATATAAACGGAAAATCAAGAACATTTTAGTTAATGCTAATGAAAACACATTGTTTTTTATCATTTGTATTGGAAACATCATTGTCATATGTCTTTTCTTGGATCTAAATAATACAAAACCTCGCTCTATGATTTAAAGTTAAAATCCTCATATATGGTAAAATAGTGACTTTTTTCACGTTTTTCATGTAGTGTGATTTTACTTAAATATATACGTTTTTACCAATATTTCGATACTATTTCATGTAGTCTCACGATATGTGATTTGGCTCTCAAATCTCAGAATGTCGCATAATATTGCATTTTAAGCAAGTTTTCTCGCATTTTGTTTCGTACGAAAAATCGTCTAATTTAGCAATATTTTGACGTTTGTCATCCACTTTTCCTCTATGTGATTTAAACAAAATATCATCGAATTAGGCAATATTTTGCCGTTTTTCCACGTTTTTGTGAATTTTCAGTCTATGGGTAATAATTCATTATATATACGATAAAAATGATGCAAACACATAATTGATTAGATAATAACCTTAAATACTTCATTTTCATTCATCTATTTGTTTCTCGTTAAAATACTGTGTAAGATATTGAAAAGGGGAGAAGTTCGGTTTTTATTGCATATATCGACGTTTCAGCCGGATTAGAGCGGTTTTACGTGTACATCTTCCATCGGTAATATAAACAGAAAATCAAGAACATTTTAGTTAATTCTAATGAAAACACATTGTTTTTTATCATTTGTATTGAAAACAACTTTGTCATATGTCTTTTCTTAGATCTAAATAATACGAAACCTCGCTCTATGATTTAAAGTTAAAACCCTCATATATGGTAAAATAGTGACTTTTTTCACGTTTTTCATGTAGTGTGATTTTATGTAAATATATACGTTTTTACCAACATTTCGATACTATTTCATGGAGTATCACGATATGTGATTTGGCCTTCAAATCTCAGAATTTCGCATAATATTGCATTTTATGCAAGTTTTCTTGCATTTTGTTTCGTACGAAAAATCGTCGAATTTAGCAATATTTTGACGTTTATCATCTCCTTTTCCTTTATGTGATTTAAACAAAATATTATCGAATTAGGCAATATTTTGCCGTTTTTCCACGTTTTTGTGAATTTTCAGTCTATGGGTATTAATTCATTATATATACGATAAAAATGATGCAAACACATAATTGATTAGATAATAACCTTAAATACTTCATTTTCAATCATCTATTTGTTTCTCGTTAAAATACTGTGTAAGATATTGAAAAGGGGAGAAGTTCGGTTTTTATTGCATATATCGACGTTTCAGCCGGATTAGAGCGGTTTTACGTGTACATCTTCCATCGGTAATATAAACCGAAAATCAAGAACATTTTAGTTAATGCTAATGAAAACACATTGTTTTTTATCATTTGTATTGGAAACAACATTGTCATATGTCTTTAATTAGATCTAAATAATACGAAACCTCGCTCTATGATTTGAAGTTAAAACCCTCATATATGGTAAAACAGTAAACTTTTTCACGTTTTTCATGTTGTGTGATTTTACGTAAAAATATACGTTTTTACCAGTATTTTGATACTATTTCATGTAGTATCACGATATGTGATTTGGCCTTCAAATCTCAGAATTTCGCATAATATTGCATTTTAAGCAAGTTTTCTTGCATTTTGTTTTGTACGAAAAATCGTCGAATTTAGCAATATTTTGACGTTTATCATCTCCTTTTCCTTTATGTAATTTAAACAAAATATGACCAAATTAGGCAATATTTTGCCGTTTTTCCACGTTTTTGTGAATTTTCAGTTTATGGGTTTAATTCATTATATATACGATAAAAATGATGCAAACACATAATTGATTAGATAATACCCTTAAATACTTCATTTTCAATCATCTATTTGTTTCTCGTTAAAATACTGTGTAAGATATTGAAAAGGGGAGAAGTTCGGTTTTTATTGCATATATCGACGTTTCAGCCGGATTAGAGCGGTTTTACGTGTACATCTTCCATCGGTAATATAAACAAAAAATCAAGAACATTTTAGTTAATTCTAATGAAAACACATTGTTTTTTATCATTTGTATTGAAAACAACATTGTCATATGTCTTTTCTTAGATCTAAATAATACGAAATCTCGCTCTATGATTTGAAGTTAAAACCCTCATATATGGTAAAATAGTGACTTTTTTCACGTTTTTCATGCAGTGTGATTTTACGTAAATATATACGTTTTTACCAATATTTCGATACTATTTCATGTAGTATCACGATATGTGATTTGGCCTTCAAATCTCACAATTTCGCATAATATTGCATTTTAAGCAAGTTTTCTTGCATTTTGTTTCATACGAAAAATCATCGAATTTAGCAATATTTTGACGTTTATCATCCACTTTTCCTCTATGTGCTTAAAACAAAATATCATCGAATTAGGCAATAATTTGCCGTTTTTAAACGTTTTTGTGAATTTTCAGTTTATGGGTTTAATTCATTATATATACGGTAAAAATGATGCAAACACATAATTGATTAGATAATAACCTTAAATACTTTATTTTCAATCATCTATTTGTTTCTCGTTAAAATACTATGTAAGATATTGAAAAGGGGAGAAGTTCGGTTTTTATTGCATATATCGACGTTTCAGCCGGATTAGAGCGGTTTTACGTGTACATCTTCCATCGATAATATAAACGGAAAATCAAGAACATTTTAGTTAATGCTAATGAAAACACATTGTTTTTTATCATTTTTCATTCATCTATTTGTTTCTCGTTAAAATACTGTGTAAGATATTGAAAAGGGGAGAAGTTCGGTTTTTATTGCATATATCGACGTTTCAGCCGGATTAGAGCGGTTTTACGTGTACATCTTCCATCGGTAATATAAACAGAAAATCAAGAACATTTTAGTTAATTCTAATGAAAACACATTGTTTTTTATCATTTGTATTGAAAACAACTTTGTCATATGTCTTTTCTTAGATCTAAATAATACGAAACCTCGCTCTATGATTTGAAGTTAAAACCCTCATATATGGTAAAATAGTGACTTTTTTCACGTTTTTCATGCAGTGTGAATTTACGTAAATATATACGTTTTTACCAATATTTCGATACTATTTCATGTAGTATCACAATATGTGATTTGGCCTTCAAATCTCACAATTTCGCATAATATTGCATTTTAAGCAAGTTTTCTTGCATTTTGTTTCGTACGAAAAATCATTGAATTTAGCAATATTTTGACGTTTATCATCCACTTTTCCTCTATGTGCTTTAAACAAAATATCATCGAATTAGGCAATAATTTGCCGTTTTTAAACGTTTTTGTGAATTTTCAGTTTATGGGTTTAATTCATTATATATACGATAAAAATGATGCAAACACATAATTGATTAGATAATAACCTTAAATACTTCATTTTCAATCATCTATTTGTTTCTCGTTAAAATACTGTGTAAGATATTGAAAAGGGGAGAAGTTCGGTTTTTATTGCATATATCGACGTTTCAGCCGGATTAGAGCGGTTTTACGTGTACATCTTCCATCGATAATATAAACGGAAAATCAAGAACATTTTAGTTAATGCTAATGAAAACACATTGTTTTTTATCATTTGTATTGGAAACAACATTGTCATATGTCTTTTCTTAGATCTAAATAATACGAAACCTCGCTCTATGATTTGAAGTTAAAACCCTCATATATGGTAAAATAGTGACTTTTTTCACGTTTTTCATGTAGTGTGATTTTATGTAAATATATACGTTTTTACCAACATTTCGATACTATTTCATGGAGTATCACGATATGTGATTTGGCCTTCAAATCTCAGAATTTCGCATAATATTGCATTTTAAGCAAGTTTTCTTGCATTTTGTTTCGTACGAAAAATCGTCGAATTTAGCAATATTTTGACGTTTATCATCTCCTTTTCCTTTATGTGATTTAAACAAAATATTATCGAATTAGGCAATATTTTGCCGTTTTTCCACGTTTTTGTGAATTTTCAGTCTATGGGTATTAATTCATTATATATACGATAAAAATGATGCAAACACATAATTGATTAGATAATAACCTTAAATACTTCATTTTCAATCATCTATTTGTTTCTCGTTAAAATACTGTGTAAGATATTGAAAAGGGGAGAAGTTCGGTTTTTATTGCATATATCGACGTTTCAGCCGGATTAGAGCGGTTTTACGTGTACATCTTCCATCGGTAATATAAACCGAAAATCAAGAACATTTTAGTTAATGCTAATGAAAACACATTGTTTTTTATCATTTGTATTGGAAACAACATTGACATATGTCTTTAATTAGATCTAAATAATACGAAACCTCGCTCTATGATTTGAAGTTAAAACCCTCATATATGGTAAAACAGTAAACTTTTTCACGTTTTTCATGTTGTGTGATTTTACGTAAAAATATACGTTTTTACCAGTATTTTGATACTATTTCATGTAGTATCACGATATGTGATTTGGCCTTCAAATCTCAGAATTTCGCATAATATTGCATTTTAAGCAAGTTTTCTTGCATTTTGTTTTGTACGAAAACTCGTCGAATTTAGCAATATTTTGACGTTTATCATCTCCTTTTCCTTTATGTAATTTAAACAAAATATGACCGAATTAGGCAATATTTTGCCGTTTTTCCACGTTTTTGTGAATTTTCAGTTTATGGGTTTAATTCATTATATATACGATAAAAATGATGCAAACACATAATTGATTAGATAATACCCTTAAATACTTCATTTTCAATCATCTATTTGTTTCTCGTTAAAATACTGTGTAAGATATTGAAAAGGGGAGAAGTTCGGTTTTTATTGCATATATCGACGTTTCAGCCGGATTAGAGCGGTTTTACGTGTACATCTTCCATCGGTAATATAAACAGAAAATCAAGAACATTTTAGTTAATTCTAATGAAAACACATTGTTTTTTATCATTTGTATTGAAAACAACATTGTCATATGTCTTTTCTTAGATCTAAATAATACGAAATCTCGCTCTATGATTTGAAGTTAAAACCCTCATATATGGTAAAATAGTGACTTTTTTCACGTTTTTCATGCAGTGTGATTTTACGTAAATATATACGTTTTTACCAATATTTCGATACTATTTCATGTAGTATCACGATATGTGATTTGGCCTTCAAATCTCACAATTTCGCATAATATTGCATTTTAAGCAAGTTTTCTTGCATTTTGTTTCGTACGAAAAATCATTGAATTTAGCAATATTTTGACGTTTATCATCCACTTTTCCTCTATGTGCTTTAAACAAAATATCATCGAATTAGGCAATAATTTGCCGTTTTTAAACGTTTTTGTGAATTTTCAGTTTATGGGTTTAATTCATTATATATACGATAAAAATGATGCAAACACATAATTGATTAGATAATAACCTTAAATACTTCATTTTCAATCATCTATTTGTTTCTCGTTAAAATACTGTGTAAGATATTGAAAAGGGGAGAAGTTCGGTTTTTATTGCATATATCGACGTTTCAGCCGGATTAGAGCGGTTTTACGTGTACATCTTCCATCGATAATATAAACGGAAAATCAAGAACATTTTAGTTAATGCTAATGAAAACACATTGTTTTTTATCATTTGTATTGGAAACAACATTGTCATATGTCTTTTCTTAGATCTAAATAATACGAAACCTCGCTCTATGATTTGAAGTTAAAACCCTCATATATGGTAAAATAGTGACTTTTTTCACGTTTTTCATGTAGTGTGATTTTATGTAAATATATACGTTTTTACCAACATTTCGATACTATTTCATGGAGTATCACGATATGTGATTTGGCCTTCGAATCTCAGAATTTCGCATAATATTGCATTTTAAGCAAGTTTTCTTGCATTTTGTTTCGTACGAAAAATCGTCGAATTTAGCAATATTTTGACGTTTATCATCTCCTTTTCCTTTATGTGATTTAAACAAAATATTATCGAATTAGGCAATATTTTGCCGTTTTTCCACGTTTTTGTGAATTTTCAGTCTATGGGTATTAATTCATTATATATACGATAAAAATGATGCAAACACATAATTGATTAGATAATAACCTTAAATACTTCATTTTCAATCATCTATTTGTTTCTCGTTAAAATACTGTTTAAGATATTGAAAAGGGGAGAAGTTCGGTTTTTATTGCATATATCGACGTTTCAGCCGGATTAGAGCGGTTTTACGTGTACATCTTCCATCGGTAATATAAACCGAAAATCAAGAACATTTTAGTTAATGCTAATGAAAACACATTGTTTTTATCATTTGTATTGGAAACAACATTGTCATATGTCTTTAATTAGATCTAAATAATACGAAACCTCGCTCTATGATTTGAAGTTAAAACCCTCATATATGGTAAAACAGTAAACTTTTTCACGTTTTTCATGTTGTGTGATTTTACGTAAAAATATACGTTTTTACCAGTATTTTGATACTATTTCATGTAGTATCACGATATGTGATTTGGCCTTCAAATCTCAGAATTTCGCATAATATTGCATTTTAAGCAAGTTTTCTTGCATTTTGTTTTGTACGAAAAATCGTCGAATTTAGCAATATTTTGACGTTTATCATCTCCTTTTCCTTTATGTAATTTAAACAAAATATGACCGAATTAGGCAATATTTTGCCGTTTTTCCACGTTTTTGTGAATTTTCAGTTTATGGGTTTAATTCATTATATATACGATAAAAATGATGCAAACACATAATTGATTAGATAATACCCTTAAATACTTCATTTTCAATCATCTATTTGTTTCTCGTTAAAATACTGTGTAAGATATTGAAAAGGGGAGAAGTTCGGTTTTTATTGCATATATCGACGTTTCAGCCGGATTAGAGCGGTTTTACGTGTACATCTTCCATCGGTAATATAAACAGAAAATCAAGAACATTTTAGTTAATTCTAATGAAAACACATTGTTTTTTATCATTTGTATTGAAAACAACATTGTCATATGTCTTTTCTTAGATCTAAATAATACGAAATCTCGCTCTATGATTTGAAGTTAAAACCCTCATATATGGTAAAATAGTGACTTTTTTCACGTTTTTCATGCAGTGTGATTTTACGTAAATATATACGTTTTTACCAATATTTCGATACTATTTCATGTAGTATCACGATATGTGATTTGGCCTTCAAATCTCACAATTTCGCATAATATTGCATTTTAAGCAAGTTTTCTTGCATTTTGTTTCATACGAAAAATCATCGAATTTAGCAATATTTTGACGTTTATCATCCACTTTTCCTCTATGTGCTTAAAACAAAATATCATCGAATTAGGCAATAATTTGCCGTTTTTAAACGTTTTTGTGAATTTTCAGTTTATGGGTTTAATTCATTATATATACGGTAAAAATGATGCAAACACATAATTGATTAGATAATACCCTTAAATACTTCATTTTCAATCATCTATTTGTTTCTCGTTAAAATACTATGTAAGATATTGAAAAGGGGAGAAGTTCGGTTTTTATTGCATATATCGACGTTTCAGCCGGATTAGAGCGGTTTTACGTGTACATCTTCCATCGATAATATAAACGGAAAATCAAGAACATTTTAGTTAATGCTAATGAAAACACATTGTTTTTTATCATTTGTATTGGAAACATCATTGTCATATGTCTTTTCTTGGATCTAAATAATACGAAACCTCGCTCTATGATTTAAAGTTAAAATCCTCATATATGGTAAAATAGTGACTTTTTTCACGTTTTTCATGTAGTGTGATTTTACTTAAATATATACGTTTTTACCAATATTTCGATACTATTTCATGTAGTCTCACGATATGTGATTTGACTCTCAAATCTCAGAATGTCGCATAATATTGCATTTTAAGCAAGTTTTCTCGCATTTTGTTTCGTACGAAAAATCGTCTAATTTAGCAATATTTTGACGTTTGTCATCCACTTTTCCTCTATGTGATTTAAACAAAATATCATCGAATTAGGCAATATTTTGCCGTTTTTCCACGTTTTTGTGAATTTTCAGTCTATGGGTAATAATTCATTATATATACGATAAAAATGATGCAAACACATAATTGATTAGATAATAACATTAAATACTTCATTTTCAATCATCTATTTGTTTCTCGTTAAAATACTGTGTAAGAGATTGAAAAGGGGAGAAGTTCGGTTTTTATTGCATATATCGACGTTTCAGCCGGATTAGAGCGGTTTTACGTGTACATCTTCCATCGGTAATATAAACAGAAAATCAAGAACATTTTAGTTAATTCTAATGAAAACACATTGTTTTTTATCATTTGTATTGAAAACAACATTGTCATATGTCTTTTCTTAGATCTAAATAATACGAAACCTCGCTCTATGATTTGAAGTTAAAACCCTCATATATGGTAAAATAGTGACTTTTTTCTCGTTTTTCATGCAGTGTGATTTTACGTAAATATATACGTTTTTACCAATATTTCGATACTATTTCATGTAGTATCACGATATGTGATTTGGCCTTCAAATCTCACAATTTCGCATAATATTGCATTTTAAGCAAGTTTTCTTGCATTTTGTTTCGTACGAAAAATCGTCGAATTTAGCAATATTTTGACGTTTATCATCCACTTTTCCTCTATGTGCTTTAAACAAAATATCATCGAATTAGGCAATAATTTGCCGTTTTTAAACGTTTTTGTGAATTTTCAGTTTATGGGTTTAATTCATTATATATACGATAAAAATGATGCAAACACATAATTGATTAGATAATAACCTTAAATACTTCATTTTCAATCATCTATTTGTTTCTCGTTAAAATACTGTGTAAGATATTGAAAAGGGGAGAAGTTCGGTTTTTATTGCATATATCGACGTTTCAGCCGGATTAGAGCGGTTTTACGTGTTCATCTTCCATCGATAATATAAACGGAAAATCAAGAACATTTTAGTTAATGCTAATGAAAACACATTGTTTTTTATCATTTGTATTGGAAACAACATTGTCATATGTCTTTTCTTAGATCTAAATAATACGAAACCTCGCTCTATGATTTGAAGTTAAAACCCTCATATATGGTAAAATAGTGACTTTTTTCACGTTTTTCATGTAGTGTGATTTTACGTAAATATATACGTTTTTACCAACATTTCGATACTATTTCATGGAGTATCACGATATGTGATTTGGCCTTCAAATCTCAGAATTTCGCATAATATTGCATTTTAAGCAAATTTTCTTCCATTTTGTTTCGTCCGAAAAATCGTCGAATTTAGCAATATTTTGACGTTTATCATCTCCTTTTCCTTTATGTGATTTAAACAAAATATCATCGAATTAGGCAATATTTTCCCGTTTTTCCACGTTTTTGTGAATTTTCAGTCTATGGGTTTAATTCATTATATATACGCTAAAAATTATGCACACACATAATTGATTAGATAATAACCTTAAATACTTCATTTTCAATCATCTATTTGTTTCTCGTTAAAATACTGTGTAAGATATTGAAAAGGGGAGAAGTTCGGTTTTTATTGCATATATCGACGTTTCAGCTTTATTTGAGCGGTTTTACGTGTACATCTTCCATCGGAAATATAAACGGAAAATCAAGAACATTTTAGTTAATGCTAATGAAAACACATTGTTTTTTATCATTTGTATTGGAAACATCATTGTCATATGTCTTTTCTTGGATCTAAATAATACGAAACCTCGCTCTATGATTTAAAGTTAAAATCCTCATATATGGTAAAATAGTGACTTTTTTCACGTTTTTCATGTAGTGTGATTTTACTTAAATATATACGTTTTTACCAATATTTCGATACTATTTCATGTAGTCTCACGATATGTGATTTGGCTCTCAAATCTCAGAATGTTGCATAATATTGCATTTTAAGCAAGTTTTCTCGCATTTTGTTTCGTACGAAAAATCGTCTAATTTAGCAATATTTTGACGTTTGTCATCCACTTTTCCTCTATGTGATTTAAACAAAATATCATCGAATTAGGCAATATTTTGCCGTTTTTCCACGTTTTTGTGAATTTTCAGTCTATGGGTAATAATTCATTATATATACGATAAAAATGATGCAAACACATAATTGATTAGATAATAACCTTAAATACTTCATTTTCATTCATCTATTTGTTTCTCGTTAAAATACTGTGTAAGATATTGAAAAGGGGAGAAGTTCGGTTTTTATTGCATATATCGACGTTTCAGCCGGATTAGAGCGGTTTTACGTGTACATCTTCCATCGATAATATAAACGGAAAATCAAGAACATTTTAGTTAATGCTAATGAAAACACATTGTTTTTTATCATTTGTATTGGAAACAACATTGTCATATGTCTTTTCTTAGATCTAAATAATACGAAACCTCGCTCTATGATTTGAAGTTAAAACCCTCATATATGGTAAAATAGTGACTTTTTTCACGTTTTTCATGTAGTGTGATTTTACGTAAATATATACGTTTTTACCAACATTTCGAAACTATTTCATGGAGTATCACGATATGTGATTTGGCCTTCAAATCTCAGAATTTCGCATAATATTGCATTTTAAGCAAGTTTTCTTGCATTTTGTTTCGTACGAAAAATCGTCGAATTTAGCAATATTTTGACGTTTATCATCTCCTTTTCCTTTATGTGATTTAAACAAAATATTATCGAATTTCGCAATATTTTGCCGTTTTTCCACGTTTTTGTGAATTTTCAGTCTATGGGTATTAATTCATTATATATACGATAAAAATGATGCAAACACATAATTGATTAGATAATAACCTTAAATACTTCATTTTCAATCATCTATTTGTTTCTCGTTAAAATACTGTGTAAGATATTGAAAAGGGGAGAAGTTCGGTTTTTATTGCATATATCGACGTTTCAGCCGGATTAGAGCGGTTTTACGTGTACATCTTCCATCGGTAATATACACCGAAAATCAAGAACATTTTAGTTAATGCTAATGAAAACACATTGTTTTTTATCATTTGTATTGGAAACAACATTGACATATGTCTTTTATTAGATCTAAATAATACGAAACCTCGCTCTATGATTTGAAGTTAAAACCCTCATATATGGTAAAATAGTGACTTTTTTCACGTTTTTCATGCAGTGTGATTTTACGTAATTATATACGTTTTTACCAATATTTCGATACTATTTCATGTAGTATCACGATATTTGATTTGGCCTTCAAATCTCACAATTTCGCATAATATTGCATTTTAAGCAAGTTTTCTTGCATTTTGTTTCGTACGAAAAATCATCGAATTTAGCAATATTTTGACGTTTATCATCCACTTTTCCTCTATGTGCTTTAAACAAAATATCATCGAATTAGGCAATAATTTGCCGTTTTTAAACGTTTTTGTGAATTTTCAGTTTATGGGTTTAATTCATTATATATACGATAAAAATGATGCAAACACATAATTGATTAGATAATACCCTTAAATACTTCATTTTCAATCATCTATTTGTTTCTCGTTAAAATACTGTGTAAGATATTGAAAAGGGGAGAAGTTCGGTTTTTATTGCATATATCGACGTTTCAGCCGGATTAGAGCGGTTTTACGTGTACATCTTCCATCGATAATATAAACGGAAAATCAAGAACATTTTAGTTAATGCTAATGAAAACACATTGTTTTTTATCATTTGTATTGGAAACAACATTGTCATATGTCTTTTCTTAGATCTAAATAATACGAAACCTCGCTCTATGATTTGAAGTTAAAACCCTCATATATGGTAAAATAGTGAATTTTTTCACGTTTTTCATGTAGTGTGATTTTACGTAAATATATACGTTTTTACCAACATTTCGATACTATTTCATGGAGTATCACGATATGTGATTTGGCCTTCAAATCTCAGAATTTCGCATAATATTGCATTGTAAGCAAATTTTCTTCCATTTTGTTTCGTACGAAAAATCGTCGAATTTAGCAATATTTTGACGTTTATCATCTCCTTTTCCTTTATGTGATTTAAACAAAATATTATCGAATTAGGCAATATTTTGCCGTTTTTCCACGTTTTTGTGAATTTTCAGTCTATGGGTATTAATTCATTATATATACGATAAAAATGATGCAAACACATAATTGATTAGATAATAACCTTAAATACTTCATTTTCAATCATCTATTTGTTTCTCGTTAAAATACTGTGTAAGATATTGAAAAGGGGAGAAGTTCGGTTTTTATTGCATATATCGACGTTTCAGCCGGATTAGAGCGGTTTTACGTGTACATCTTCCATCGGTAATATAAACCGAAAATCAAGAACATTTTAGTTAATGCTAATGAAAACACATTGTTTTTTATCATTTGTATTGGAAACAACATTGTCATATGTCTTTAATTAGATCTAAATAATACGAAACCTCGCTCTATGATTTGAAGTTAAAACCCTCATATATGGTAAAATAGTAAACTTTTTCACGTTTTTCATGTTGTGTGATTTTACGTAAAAATATACGTTTTTACCAGTATTTTGATACTATTTCATGTAGTATCACGATATGTGATTTGGCCTTCAAATCTCAGAATTTCGCATAATATTGCATTTTAAGCAAGTTTTCTTGCATTTTGTTTTGTACGAAAAATCGTCGAATTTAGCAATATTTTGACGTTTATCATCTCCTTTTCCTTTATGTAATTTAAACAAAATATGACCGAATTAGGCAATATTTTGCCGTTTTTCCACGTTTTTGTGAATTTTCAGTTTATGGGTTTAATTCATTATATATACGATAAAAATGATGCAAACACATAATTGATTAGATAATACCCTTAAATACTTCATTTTCAATCATCTATTTGTTTCTCGTTAAAATACTGTGTAAGATATTGAAAAGGGGAGAAGTTCGGTTTTTATTGCATATATCGACGTTTCAGCCGGATTAGAGCGGTTTTACTTGTACATCTTCCATCGGTAATATAAACAGAAAATCAAGAACATTTTAGTTAATTCTAATGAAAACACATTGTTTTTTATCATTTGTATTGAAAACAACATTGTCATATGTCTTTTCTTAGATCTAAATAATACGAAATCTCGCTCTATGATTTGAAGTTAAAACCCTCATATATGGTAAAATAGTGACTTTTTTCACGTTTTTCATGCAGTGTGATTTTACGTAAATATATACGTTTTTACCAATATTTCGATACTATTTCATGTAGTATCACGATATGTGATTTGGCCTTCAAATCTCACAATTTCGCATAATATTGCATTTTAAGCAAGTTTTCTTGCATTTTGTTTCATACGAAAAATCATCGAATTTAGCAATATTTTGACGTTTATCATCCACTTTTCCTCTATGTGCTTAAAACAAAATATCATCGAATTAGGCAATAATTTGCCGTTTTTAAACGTTTTTGTGAATTTTCAGTTTATGGGTTTAATTCATTATATATACGGTAAAAATGATGCAAACACATAATTGATTAGATAATAACCTTAAATACTTCATTTTCAATCATCTATTTGTTTCTCGTTAAAATACTGTGTAAGATATTGAAAAGGGGAGAAGTTCGATTTTTATTGCATATATCGACGTTTCAGCCGGATTAGAGCGGTTTTACGTGTACATCTTCCATCGATAATATAAACGGAAAATCAAGAACATTTTAGTTAATGCTAATGAAAACACATTGTTTTTTATCATTTGTATTGGAAACATCATTGTCATATGTCTTTTCTTGGATCTAAATAATACGAAACCTCGCTGTATGATTTAAAGTTAAAATCCTCATATATGGTAAAATAGTGACTTTTTTCACGTTTTTCATGTAGTGTGATTTTACTTAAATATATACGTTTTTACCAATATTTCGATACTATTTCATGTAGTCTCACGATATGTGATTTGACTCTCAAATCTCAGAATGTCGCATAATATTGCATTTTAAGCAAGTTTTCTCGCATTTTGTTTCGTACGAAAAATCGTCTAATTTAGCAATATTTTGACGTTTGTCATCCACTTTTCCTCTATGTGATTTAAACAAAATATCATCGAATTAGGCAATATTTTGCCGTTTTTCCACGTTTTTGTGAATTTTCAGTCTATGGGTAATAATTCATTATATATACGATAAAAATGATGCAAACACATAATTGATTAGATAATAACCTTAAATACTTCATTTTCAATCATCTATTTGTTTCTCGTTAAAATACTGTGTAAGATATTGAAAAGGGGAGAAGTTCGGTTTTTATTGCATATATCGACGTTTCAGCCGGATTAGAGCGGTTTTACGTGTACATCTTCCATCGGTAATAAAAACAGAAAATCAAGAACATTTTAGTTAATTCTAATGAAAACACATTGTTTTTTATCATTTGTATTGGAAACAACATTGTCATATGTCTTTTCTTAGATCTAAATAATACGAAACCTCGCTCTATGATTTGAAGTTAAAACCCTCATATATGGTAAAATAGTGAATTTTTTCACGTTTTTCATGTAGTGTGATTTTACGTAAATATATACGTTTTTACCAACATTTCGATACTATTTCATGGAGTATCACGATATGTGATTTGGCCTTCAAATCTCAGAATTTCGCATAATATTGCATTTTAAGCAAATTTTCTTCCATTTTGTTTCGTACGAAAAATCGTCGAATTTAGCAATATTTTGACGTTTATCATCTCCTTTTCCTTTATGTGATTTAAACAAAATATTATCGAATTAGGCAATATTTTGCCGTTTTTCCACGTTTTTGTGAATTTTCAGTCTATGGGTATTAATTCATTATATATACGATAAAAATGATGCAAACACATAATTGATTAGATAATAACCTTAAATACTTCATTTTCAATCATCTATTTGTTTCTCGTTAAAATACTGTGTAAGATATTGAAAAGGGGAGAAGTTCGGTTTTTATTGCATATATCGACGTTTCAGCCGGATTAGAGCGGTTTTACGTGTACATCTTCCATCGGTAATATAAACCGAAAATCAAGAACATTTTAGTTAATGCTAATGAAAACACATTGTTTTTTATCATTTGTATTGGAAACAACATTGTCATATGTCTTTTCTTAGATCTAAATAATACGAAATCTCGCTCTATGATTTGAAGTTAAAACCCTCATATATGGTAAAATAGTGACTTTTTTCACGTTTTTCATGCAGTGTGATTTTACGTAAATATATACGTTTTTACCAATATTTCGATACTATTTCATGTAGTATCACGATATGTGATTTGGCCTTCAAATCTCACAATTTCGCATAATATTGCATTTTAAGCAAGTTTTCTTGCATTTTGTTTCATACGAAAAATCATCGAATTTAGCAATATTTTGACGTTTATCATCCACTTTTCCTCTATGTGCTTAAAACAAAATATCATCGAATTAGGCAATAATTTGCCGTTTTTAAACGTTTTTGTGAATTTTCAGTTTATGGGTTTAATTCATTATATATACGGTAAAAATGATGCAAACACATAATTGATTAGATAATAACCTTAAATACTTCATTTTCAATCATCTATTTGTTTCTCGTTAAAATACTGTGTAAGATATTGAAAAGGGGAGAAGTTCGGTTTTTATTGCATATATCGACGTTTCAGCCGGATTAGAGCGGTTTTACGTGTACATCTTCCATCGATAATATAAACGGAAAATCAAGAACATTTTAGTTAATGCTAATGAAAACACATTGTTTTTTATCATTTGTATTGGAAACAACATTGTCATATGTCTTTTCTTAGATCTAAATAATACGAAACCTCGCTCTATGATTTGAAGTTAAAACCCTCATATATGGTAAAATAGTGAATTTTTTCACGTTTTTCATGTAGTGTGATTTTACGTAAATATATACGTTTTTACCAACATTTCGATACTATTTCATGGAGTATCACGATATGTGATTTGGCCTTCAAATCTCAGAATTTCGCATAATATTGCATTTTAAGCAAGTTTTCTTGCATTTTGTTTTGTACGAAAAATCGTCGAATTTAGCAATATTTTGACGTTTATCATCTCCTTTTCCTTTATGTAATTTAAACAAAATATGACCGAATTAGGCAATATTTTGCCGTTTTTCCACGTTTTTGTGAATTTTCAGTTTATGGGTTTAATTCATTATATATACGATAAAAATGATGCAAACACATAACTGATTAGATAATACCCTTAAATACTTCATTTTCAATCATCTATTTGTTTCTCGTTAAAATACTGTGTAAGATATTGAAAAGGGGAGAAGTTCGGTTTTTATTGCATATATCGACGTTTCAGCCGGATTAGAGCGGTTTTACGTGTACATCTTCCATCGGTAATATAAACAGAAAATCAAGAACATTTTAGTTAATTCTAATGAAAACACATTGTTTTTTATCATTTGTATTGAAAACAACATTGTCATATGTCTTTTCTTAGATCTAAATAATACGAAATCTCGCTCTATGATTTGAAGTTAAAACCCTCATATATGGTAAAATAGTGACTTTTTTCACGTTTTTCATGCAGTGTGATTTTACGTAAATATATACGTTTTTACCAATATTTCGATACTATTTCATGTAGTATCACGATATGTGATTTGGCCTTCAAATCTCACAATTTCGCATAATATTGCATTTTAAGCAAGTTTTCTTGCATTTTGTTTCATACGAAAAATCATCGAATTTAGCAATATTTTGACGTTTATCATCCACTTTTCCTCTATGTGCTTAAAACAAAATATCATCGAATTAGGCAATAATTTGCCGTTTTTAAACGTTTTTGTGAATTTTCAGTTTATGGGTTTAATTCATTATATATACGGTAAAAATGATGCAAACACATAATTGATTAGATAATACCCTTAAATACTTCATTTTCAATCATCTATTTGTTTCTCGTTAAAATACTATGTAAGATATTGAAAAGGGGAGAAGTTCGGTTTTTATTGCATATATCGACGTTTCAGCCGGATTAGAGCGGTTTTACGTGTACATCTTCCATCGATAATATAAACGGAAAATCAAGAACATTTTAGTTAATGCTAATGAAAACACATTGTTTTTTATCATTTGTATTGGAAACATCATTGTCATATGTCTTTTCTTGGATCTAAATAATACGAAACCTCGCTCTATGATTTAAAGTTAAAATCCTCATATATGGTAAAATAGTGACTTTTTTCACGTTTTTCATGTAGTGTGATTTTACTTAAATATATACGTTTTTACCAATATTTCGATACTATTTCATGTAGTCTCACGATATGTGATTTGACTCTCAAATCTCAGAATGTCGCATAATATTGCATTTTAAGCAAGTTTTCTCGCATTTTGTTTCGTACGAAAAATCGTCTAATTTAGCAATATTTTGACGTTTGTCATCCACTTTTCCTCTATGTGATTTAAACAAAATATCATCGAATTAGGCAATATTTTGCCGTTTTTCCACGTTTTTGTGAATTTTCAGTCTATGGGTAATAATTCATTATATATACGATAAAAATGATGCAAACACATAATTGATTAGATAATAACATTAAATACTTCATTTTCAATCATCTATTTGTTTCTCGTTAAAATACTGTGTAAGAGATTGAAAAGGGGAGAAGTTCGGTTTTTATTGCATATATCGACGTTTCAGCCGGATTAGAGCGGTTTTACGTGTACATCTTCCATCGGTAATATAAACAGAAAATCAAGAACATTTTAGTTAATTCTAATGAAAACACATTGTTTTTTATCATTTGTATTGAAAACAACATTGTCATATGTCTTTTCTTAGATCTAAATAATACGAAACCTCGCTCTATGATTTGAAGTTAAAACCCTCATATATGGTAAAATAGTGACTTTTTTCTCGTTTTTCATGCAGTGTGATTTTACGTAAATATATACGTTTTTACCAATATTTCGATACTATTTCATGTAGTATCACGATATGTGATTTGGCCTTCAAATCTCACAATTTCGCATAATATTGCATTTTAAGCAAGTTTTCTTGCATTTTGTTTCGTACGAAAAATCGTCGAATTTAGCAATATTTTGACGTTTATCATCCACTTTTCCTCTATGTGCTTTAAACAAAATATCATCGAATTAGGCAATAATTTGCCGTTTTTAAACGTTTTTGTGAATTTTCAGTTTATGGGTTTAATTCATTATATATACGATAAAAATGATGCAAACAC
Organism: Procambarus clarkii; assembly: GCF_040958095.1. Taxonomy (NCBI): domain Eukaryota; kingdom Metazoa; phylum Arthropoda; class Malacostraca; order Decapoda; family Cambaridae; genus Procambarus; species Procambarus clarkii. The sequence continues at coordinate 43,854,097 of NC_091178.1, read as the reverse complement.
ATAATTGATTAGATAATAACCTTAAATACTTCATTTTCAATCATCTATTTGTTTCTCGTTAAAATACTGTGTAAGATATTGAAAAGGGGAGAAGTTCGGTTTTTATTGCATATATCGACGTTTCAGCCGGATTAGAGCGGTTTTACGTGTTCATCTTCCATCGATAATATAAACGGAAAATCAAGAACATTTTAGTTAATGCTAATGAAAACACATTGTTTTTTATCATTTGTATTGGAAACAACATTGTCATATGTCTTTTCTTAGATCTAAATAATACGAAACCTCGCTCTATGATTTGAAGTTAAAACCCTCATATATGGTAAAATAGTGACTTTTTTCACGTTTTTCATGTAGTGTGATTTTACGTAAATATATACGTTTTTACCAACATTTCGATACTATTTCATGGAGTATCACGATATGTGATTTGGCCTTCAAATCTCAGAATTTCGCATAATATTGCATTTTAAGCAAATTTTCTTCCATTTTGTTTCGTCCGAAAAATCGTCGAATTTAGCAATATTTTGACGTTTATCATCTCCTTTTCCTTTATGTGATTTAAACAAAATATCATCGAATTAGGCAATATTTTCCCGTTTTTCCACGTTTTTGTGAATTTTCAGTCTATGGGTTTAATTCATTATATATACGCTAAAAATTATGCACACACATAATTGATTAGATAATAACCTTAAATACTTCATTTTCAATCATCTATTTGTTTCTCGTTAAAATACTGTGTAAGATATTGAAAAGGGGAGAAGTTCGGTTTTTATTGCATATATCGACGTTTCAGCTTTATTTGAGCGGTTTTACGTGTACATCTTCCATCGGAAATATAAACGGAAAATCAAGAACATTTTAGTTAATGCTAATGAAAACACATTGTTTTTTATCATTTGTATTGGAAACATCATTGTCATATGTCTTTTCTTGGATCTAAATAATACGAAACCTCGCTCTATGATTTAAAGTTAAAATCCTCATATATGGTAAAATAGTGACTTTTTTCACGTTTTTCATGTAGTGTGATTTTACTTAAATATATACGTTTTTACCAATATTTCGATACTATTTCATGTAGTCTCACGATATGTGATTTGGCTCTCAAATCTCAGAATGTCGCATAATATTGCATTTTAAGCAAGTTTTCTCGCATTTTGTTTCGTACGAAAAATCGTCTAATTTAGCAATATTTTGACGTTTGTCATCCACTTTTCCTCTATGTGATTTAAACAAAATATCATCGAATTAGGCAATATTTTGCCGTTTTTCCACGTTTTTGTGAATTTTCAGTCTATGGGTAATAATTCATTATATATACGATAAAAATGATGCAAACACATAATTGATTAGATAATAACCTTAAATACTTCATTTTCATTCATCTATTTGTTTCTCGTTAAAATACTGTGTAAGATATTGAAAAGGGGAGAAGTTCGGTTTTTATTGCATATATCGACGTTTCAGCCGGATTAGAGCGGTTTTACGTGTACATCTTCCATCGATAATATAAACGGAAAATCAAGAACATTTTAGTTAATGCTAATGAAAACACATTGTTTTTTATCATTTGTATTGGAAACAACATTGTCATATGTCTTTTCTTAGATCTAAATAATACGAAACCTCGCTCTATGATTTGAAGTTAAAACCCTCATATATGGTAAAATAGTGACTTTTTTCACGTTTTTCATGTAGTGTGATTTTACGTAAATATATACGTTTTTACCAACATTTCGAAACTATTTCATGGAGTATCACGATATGTGATTTGGCCTTCAAATCTCAGAATTTCGCATAATATTGCATTTTAAGCAAGTTTTCTTGCATTTTGTTTCGTACGAAAAATCGTCGAATTTAGCAATATTTTGACGTTTATCATCTCCTTTTCCTTTATGTGATTTAAACAAAATATTATCGAATTTCGCAATATTTTGCCGTTTTTCCACGTTTTTGTGAATTTTCAGTCTATGGGTATTAATTCATTATATATACGATAAAAATGATGCAAACACATAATTGATTAGATAATAACCTTAAATACTTCATTTTCAATCATCTATTTGTTTCTCGTTAAAATACTGTGTAAGATATTGAAAAGGGGAGAAGTTCGGTTTTTATTGCATATATCGACGTTTCAGCCGGATTAGAGCGGTTTTACGTGTACATCTTCCATCGGTAATATACACCGAAAATCAAGAACATTTTAGTTAATGCTAATGAAAACACATTGTTTTTTATCATTTGTATTGGAAACAACATTGTACATATGTCTTTTCTTAGATCTAAATAATACGAAACCTCGCTCTATGATTTGAAGTTAAAACCCTCATATATGGTAAAATAGTGACTTTTTTCACGTTTTTCATGCAGTGTGATTTTACGTAATTATATACGTTTTTACCAATATTTCGATACTATTTCATGTAGTATCACGATATTTGATTTGGCCTTCAAATCTCACAATTTCGCATAATATTGCATTTTAAGCAAGTTTTCTTGCATTTTGTTTCAGTACGAAAAATCATCGAATTTAGCAATATTTTGACGTTTATCATCCACTTTTCCTCTATGTGCTTTAAACAAAATATCATCGAATTAGGCAATAATTTGCCGTTTTTAAACGTTTTTGTGAATTTTCAGTTTATGGGTTTAATTCATTATATATACGATAAAAATGATGCAAACACATAATTGATTAGATAATACCCTTAAATACTTCATTTTCAATCATCTATTTGTTTCTCGTTAAAATACTGTGTAAGATATTGAAAAGGGGAGAAGTTCGGTTTTTATTGCATATATCGACGTTTCAGCCGGATTAGAGCGGTTTTACGTGTACATCTTCCATCGATAATATAAACGGAAAATCAAGAACATTTTAGTTAATGCTAATGAAAACACATTGTTTTTTATCATTTGTATTGGAAACATCATTGTCATATGTCTTTTCTTGGATCTAAATAATACGAAACCTCGCTGTATGATTTAAAGTTAAAATCCTCATATATGGTAAAATAGTGACTTTTTTCACGTTTTTCATGTAGTGTGATTTTACTTAAATATATACGTTTTTACCAATATTTCGATACTATTTCATGTAGTCTCACGATATGTGATTTGACTCTCAAATCTCAGAATGTCGCATAATATTGCATTTTAAGCAAGTTTTCTCGCATTTTGTTTCGTACGAAAAATCGTCTAATTTAGCAATATTTTGACGTTTGTCATCCACTTTTCCTCTATGTGATTTAAACAAAATATCATCGAATTAGGCAATATTTTGCCGTTTTTCCACGTTTTTGTGAATTTTCAGTCTATGGGTAATAATTCATTATATATACGATAAAAATGATGCAAACACATAATTGATTAGATAATAACCTTAAATACTTCATTTTCAATCATCTATTTGTTTCTCGTTAAAATACTGTGTAAGATATTGAAAAGGGGAGAAGTTCGGTTTTTATTGCATATATCGACGTTTCAGCCGGATTAGAGCGGTTTTACGTGTACATCTTCCATCGGTAATAAAACAGAAAATCAAGAACATTTTAGTTAATTCTAATGAAAACACATTGTTTTTTATCATTTGTATTGGAAACAACATTGTCATATGTCTTTTCTTAGATCTAAATAATACGAAACCTCGCTCTATGATTTGAAGTTAAAACCCTCATATATGGTAAAATAGTGAATTTTTTCACGTTTTTCATGTAGTGTGATTTTACGTAAATATATACGTTTTTACCAACATTTCGATACTATTTCATGGAGTATCACGATATGTGATTTGGCCTTCAAATCTCAGAATTTCGCATAATATTGCATTTTAAGCAAATTTTCTTCCATTTTGTTTCGTACGAAAAATCGTCGAATTTAGCAATATTTTGACGTTTATCATCTCCTTTTCCTTTATGTGATTTAAACAAAATATTATCGAATTAGGCAATATTTTGCCGTTTTTCCACGTTTTTGTGAATTTTCAGTCTATGGGTATTAATTCATTATATATACGATAAAAATGATGCAAACACATAATTGATTAGATAATAACCTTAAATACTTCATTTTCAATCATCTATTTGTTTCTCGTTAAAATACTGTGTAAGATATTGAAAAGGGGAGAAGTTCGGTTTTTATTGCATATATCGACGTTTCAGCCGGATTAGAGCGGTTTTACGTGTACATCTTCCATCGGTAATATAAACCGAAAATCAAGAACATTTTAGTTAATGCTAATGAAAACACATTGTTTTTTATCATTTGTATTGGAAACAACATTGTCATATGTCTTTAATTAGATCTAAATAATACGAAACCTCGCTCTATGATTTGAAGTTAAAACCCTCATATATGGTAAAATAGTAAACTTTTTCACGTTTTTCATGTTGTGTGATTTTACGTAAAAATATACGTTTTTACCAGTATTTTGATACTATTTCATGTAGTATCACGATATGTGATTTGGCCTTCAAATCTCAGAATTTCGCATAATATTGCATTTTAAGCAAGTTTTCTTGCATTTTGTTTTGTACGAAAAATCGTCGAATTTAGCAATATTTTGACGTTTATCATCTCCTTTTCCTTTATGTAATTTAAACAAAATATGACCGAATTAGGCAATATTTTGCCGTTTTTCCACGTTTTTGTGAATTTTCAGTTTATGGGTTTAATTCATTATATATACGATAAAAATGATGCAAACACATAACTTGATTAGATAATACCCTTAAATACTTCATTTTCAATCATCTATTTGTTTCTCGTTAAAATACTGTGTAAGATATTGAAAAGGGGAGAAGTTCGGTTTTTATTGCATATATCGACGTTTCAGCCGGATTAGAGCGGTTTTACGTGTACATCTTCCATCGGTAATATAAACAGAAAATCAAGAACATTTTAGTTAATTCTAATGAAAACACATTGTTTTTTATCATTTGTATTGAAAACAACATTGTCATATGTCTTTTCTTAGATCTAAATAATACGAAATCTCGCTCTATGATTTGAAGTTAAAACCCTCATATATGGTAAATAGTGACTTTTTTCACGTTTTTCATGCAGTGTGATTTTACGTAAATATATACGTTTTTACCAATATTTCGATACTATTTCATGTAGTATCACGATATGTGATTTGGCCTTCAAATCTCACAATTTCGCATAATATTGCATTTTAAGCAAGTTTTCTTGCATTTTGTTTCATACGAAAAATCATCGAATTTAGCAATATTTTGACGTTTATCATCCACTTTTCCTCTATGTGCTTAAAACAAAATATCATCGAATTAGGCAATAATTTGCCGTTTTTAAACGTTTTTGTGAATTTTCAGTTTATGGGTTTAATTCATTATATATACGGTAAAAATGATGCAAACACATAATTGATTAGATAATAACCTTAAATACTTCATTTTCAATCATCTATTTGTTTCTCGTTAAAATACTGTGTAAGATATTGAAAAGGGGAGAAGTTCGGTTTTTATTGCATATATCGACGTTTCAGCCGGATTAGAGCGGTTTTACGTGTACATCTTCCATCGATAATATAAACGGAAAATCAAGAACATTTTAGTTAATGCTAATGAAAACACATTGTTTTTTATCATTTGTATTGGAAACATCATTGTCATATGTCTTTTCTTGGATCTAAATAATACGAAACCTCGCTGTATGATTTAAAGTTAAAATCCTCATATATGGTAAAATAGTGACTTTTTTCACGTTTTTCATGTAGTGTGATTTTACGTAAATATATACGTTTTTACCAACATTTCGATACTATTTCATGGAGTATCACGATATGTGATTTGGCCTTCAAATCTCAGAATTTCGCATAATATTGCATTTTAAGCAAATTTTCTTCCATTTTGTTTCGTACGAAAAATCGTCGAATTTAGCAATATTTTGACGTTTATCATCTCCTTTTCCTTTATGTGATTTAAACAAAATATTATCGAATTAGGCAATATTTTGCCGTTTTTCCACGTTTTTGTGAATTTTCAGTCTATGGGTATTAATTCATTATATATACGATAAAAATGATGCAAACACATAATTGATTAGATAATAACCTTAAATACTTCATTTTCAATCATCTATTTGTTTCTCGTTAAAATACTGTGTAAGATATTGAAAAGGGGAGAAGTTCGGTTTTTATTGCATATATCGACGTTTCAGCCGGATTAGAGCGGTTTTACGTGTACATCTTCCATCGGTAATATAAACCGAAAATCAAGAACATTTTAGTTAATGCTAATGAAAACACATTGTTTTTTATCATTTGTATTGGAAACAACATTGTCATATGTCTTTAATTAGATCTAAATAATACGAAACCTCGCTCTAATGATTTGAAGTTAAAACCCTCATATATGGTAAAATAGTAAACTTTTTCACGTTTTTCATGTTGTGTGATTTTACGTAAAATATACGTTTTTACCAGTATTTTGATACTATTTCATGTAGTATCACGATATGTGATTTGGCCTTCAAATCTCAGAATTTCGCATAATATTGCATTTTAAGCAAGTTTTCTTGCATTTTGTTTTGTACGAAAAATCGTCGAATTTAGCAATATTTTGACGTTTATCATCTCCTTTTCCTTTATGTAATTTAAACAAAATATGACCGAATTAGGCAATATTTTGCCGTTTTTCCACGTTTTTGTGAATTTTCAGTTTATGGGTTTAATTCATTATATATACGATAAAAATGATGCAAACACATAACTGATTAGATAATACCCTTAAATACTTCATTTTCAATCATCTATTTGTTTCTCGTTAAAATACTGTGTAAGATATTGAAAAGGGGAGAAGTTCGGTTTTTATTGCATATATCGACGTTTCAGCCGGATTAGAGCGGTTTTACGTGTACATCTTCCATCGGTAATATAAACAGAAAATCAAGAACATTTTAGTTAATTCTAATGAAAACACATTGTTTTTTATCATTTGTATTGAAAACAACATTGTCATTTGTCTTTTCTTAGATCTAAATAATACGAAATCTCGCTCTATGATTTGAAGTTAAAACCCTCATATATGGTAAAATAGTGACTTTTTTCACGTTTTTCATGCAGTGTGATTTTACGTAAATATATACGTTTTTACCAATATTTCGATACTATTTCATGTAGTATCACGATATGTGATTTGGCCTTCAAATCTCACAATTTCGCATAATATTGCATTTTAAGCAAGTTTTCTTGCATTTTGTTTCATACGAAAAATCATCGAATTTAGCAATATTTTGACGTTTATCATCCACTTTTCCTCTATGTGCTTAAAACAAAATATCATCGAATTAGGCAATAATTTGCCGTTTTTAAACGTTTTTGTGAATTTTCAGTTTATGGGTTTAATTCATTATATATACGGTAAAAATGATGCAAACACATAATTGATTAGATAATAACCTTAAATACTTCATTTTCAATCATCTATTTGTTTCTCGTTAAAATACTGTGTAAGATATTGAAAAGGGGAGAAGTTCGGTTTTTATTGCATATATCGACGTTTCAGCCGGATTAGAGCGGTTTTACGTGTACATCTTCCATCGATAATATAAACGGAAAATCAAGAACATTTTAGTTAATGCTAATGAAAACACATTGTTTTTTATCATTTGTATTGGAAACAACATTGTCATATGTCTTTTCTTAGATCTAAATAATACGAAACCTCGCTCTATGATTTGAAGTTAAAACCCTCATGTATGGTAAAATAGTGAATTTTTTCACGTTTTTCATGTAGTGTGATTTTACGTAAATATATACGTTTTTACCAACATTTCGATACTATTTCATGGAGTATCACGATATGTGATTTGGCCTTCAAATCTCAGAATTTCGCATAATATTGCATTTTAAGCAAATTTTCTTCCATTTTGTTTCGTACGAAAAATCGTCGAATTTAGCAATATTTTGACGTTTATCATCTCCTTTTCCTTTATGTGATTTAAACAAAATATTATCGAATTAGGCAATATTTTGCCGTTTTTCCACGTTTTTGTGAATTTTCAGTCTATGGGTATTAATTCATTATATATACGATAAAAATGATGCAAACACATAATTGATTAGATAATAACCTTAAATACTTCATTTTCAATCATCTATTTGTTTCTCGTTAAAATACTGTGTAAGATATTGAAAAGGGGAGAAGTTCGGTTTTTATTGCATATATCGACGTTTCAGCCGGATTAGAGCGGTTTTACGTGTACATCTTCCATCGGTAATATAAACCGAAAATCAAGAACATTTTAGTTAATGCTAATGAAAACACATTGTTTTTTATCATTTGTATTGGAAACAACATTGTCATATGTCTTTAATTAGATCTAAATAATACGAAACCTCGCTCTATGATTTGAAGTTAAAACCCTCATATATGGTAAAATAGTAAACTTTTTCACGTTTTTCATGTTGTGTGATTTTACGTAAAAATATACGTTTTTACCAGTATTTTGATACTATTTCATGTAGTATCACGATATGTGATTTGGCCTTCAAATCTCAGAATTTCGCATAATATTGCATTTTAAGCAAGTTTTCTTGCATTTTGTTTTGTACGAAAAATCGTCGAATTTAGCAATATTTTGACGTTTATCATCTCCTTTTCCTTTATGTAATTTAAACAAAATATGACCGAATTAGGCAATATTTTGCCGTTTTTCCACGTTTTTGTGAATTTTCAGTTTATGGGTTTAATTCATTATATATACGATAAAAATGATGCAAACACATAACTGATTAGATAATACCCTTAAATACTTCATTTTCAATCATCTATTTGTTTCTCGTTAAAATACTGTGTAAGATATTGAAAAGGGGAGAAGTTCGGTTTTTATTGCATATATCGACGTTTCAGCCGGATTAGAGCGGTTTTACGTGTACATCTTCCATCGGTAATATAAACAGAAAATCAAGAACATTTTAGTTAATTCTAATGAAAACACATTGTTTTTTATCATTTGTATTGAAAACAACATTGTCATATGTCTTTTCTTAGATCTAAATAATACGAAATCTCGCTCTATGATTTGAAGTTAAAACCCTCATATATGGTAAAATAGTGACTTTTTTCACGTTTTTCATGCAGTGTGATTTTACGTAAATATATACGTTTTTACCAATATTTCGATACTATTTCACGATATGTGATTTGGCCTTCAAATCTCACAATTTCGCATAATATTGCATTTTAAGCAAGTTTTCTTGCATTTTGTTTCATACGAAAAATCATCGAATTTAGCAATATTTTGACGTTTATCATCCACTTTTCCTCTATGTGCTTAAAACAAAATATCATCGAATTAGGCAATAATTTGCCGTTTTTAAACGTTTTTGTGAATTTTCAGTTTATGGGTTTAATTCATTATATATACGGTAAAAATGATGCAAACACATAATTGATTAGATAATAACCTTAAATACTTCATTTTCAATCATCTATTTGTTTCTCGTTAAAATACTGTGTAAGATATTGAAAAGGGGAGAAGTTCGGTTTTTATTGCATATATCGACGTTTCAGCCGGATTAGAGCGGTTTTACGTGTACATCTTCCATCGATAATATAAACGGAAAATCAAGAACATTTTAGTTAATGCTAATGAAAACACATTGTTTTTTATCATTTGTATTGGAAACATCATTGTCATATGTCTTTTCTTGGATCTAAATAATACGAAACCTCGCTGTATGATTTAAAGTTAAAATCCTCATATATGGTAAAATAGTGACTTTTTTCACGTTTTTCATGTAGTGTGATTTTACTTAAATATATACGTTTTTACCAATATTTCGATACTATTTCATGTAGTCTCACGATATGTGATTTGACTCTCAAATCTCAGAATGTCGCATAATATTGCATTTTAAGCAAGTTTTCTCGCATTTTGTTTCGTACGAAAAATCGTCTAATTTAGCAATATTTTGACGTTTGTCATCCACTTTTCCTCTATGTGATTTAAACAAAATATCATCGAATTAGGCAATATTTTGCCGTTTTTCCACGTTTTTGTGAATTTTCAGTCTATGGGTAATAATTCATTATATATACGATAAAAATGATGCAAACACATAATTGATTAGATAATAACCTTAAATACTTCATTTTCAATCATCTATTTGTTTCTCGTTAAAATACTGTGTAAGATATTGAAAAGGGGAGAAGTTCGGTTTTTATTGCATATATCGACGTTTCAGCCGGATTAGAGCGGTTTTACGTGTACATCTTCCATCAGTAATAAAAACAGAAAATCAAGAACATTTTAGTTAATTCTAATGAAAACACATTGTTTTTTATCATTTGTATTGAAAACAACATTGTCATATGTCTTTTCTTAGATCTAAATAATACGAAATCTCGCTCTATGATTTGAAGTTAAAACCCTCATATATGGTAAAATAGTGACTTTTTTCACGTTTTTCATGCAGTGTGATTTTACGTAAATATATACGTTTTTACCAATATTTCGATACTATTTCATGTAGTATCACGATATGTGATTTGGCCTTCAAATCTCACAATTTCGCATAATATTGCATTTTAAGCAAGTTTTCTTGCATTTTGTTTCATACGAAAAATCATCGAATTTAGCAATATTTTGACGTTTATCATCCACTTTTCCTCTATGTGCTTAAAACAAAATATCATCGAATTAGGCAATAATTTGCCGTTTTTAAACGTTTTTGTGAATTTTCAGTTTATGGGTTTAATTCATTATATATACGGTAAAAATGATGCAAACACATAATTGATTAGATAATAACCTTAAATACTTCATTTTCAATCATCTATTTGTTTCTCGTTAAAATACTGTGTAAGATATTGAAAAGGGGAGAAGTTCGGTTTTTATTGCATATATCGACGTTTCAGCCGGATTAGAGCGGTTTTACGTGTACATCTTCCATCGATAATATAAACGGAAAATCAAGAACATTTTAGTTAATGCTAATGAAAACACATTGTTTTTTATCATTTGTATTGGAAACAACATTGTCATATGTCTTTTCTTAGATCTAAATAATACGAAACCTCGCTCTATGATTTGAAGTTAAAACCCTCATATATGGTAAAATAGTGAATTTTTTCACGTTTTTCATGTAGTGTGATTTTACGTAAATATATACGTTTTTACCAACATTTCGATACTATTTCATGGAGTATCACGATATGTGATTTGGCCTTCAAATCTCAGAATTTCGCATAATATTGCATTTTAAGCAAATTTTCTTCCATTTTGTTTCGTACGAAAAATCGTCGAATTTAGCAATATTTTGACGTTTATCATCTCCTTTTCCTTTATGTGATTTAAACAAAATATTATCGAATTAGGCAATATTTTGCCGTTTTTCCACGTTTTTGTGAATTTTCAGTCTATGGGTATTAATTCATTATATATACGATAAAAATGATGCAAACACATAATTGATTAGATAATAACCTTAAATACTTCATTTTCAATCATCTATTTGTTTCTCGTTAAAATACTGTGTAAGATATTGAAAAGGGGAGAAGTTCGGTTTTTATTGCATATATCGACGTTTCAGCCGGATTAGAGCGGTTTTACGTGTACATCTTCCATCGGTAATATAAACCGAAAATCAAGAACATTTTAGTTAATGCTAATGAAAACACATTGTTTTTTATCATTTGTATTGGAAACAACATTGTCATATGTCTTTAATTAGATCTAAATAATACGAAACCTCGCTCTATGATTTGAAGTTAAAACCCTCATATATGGTAAAATAGTAAACTTTTTCACGTTTTTCATGTTGTGTGATTTTACGTAAAAATATACGTTTTTACCAGTATTTTGATACTATTTCATGTAGTATCACGATATGTGATTTGGCCTTCAAATCTCAGAATTTCGCATAATATTGCATTTTAAGCAAGTTTTCTTGCATTTTGTTTTGTACGAAAAATCGTCGAATTTAGCAATATTTTGACGTTTATCATCTCCTTTTCCTTTATGTAATTTAAACAAAATATGACCGAATTAGGCAATATTTTGCCGTTTTTCCACGTTTTTGTGAATTTTCAGTTTATGGGTTTAATTCATTATATATACGATAAAAATGATGCAAACACATAACTGATTAGATAATACCCTTAAATACTTCATTTTCAATCATCTATTTGTTTCTCGTTAAAATACTGTGTAAGATATTGAAAAGGGGAGAAGTTCGGTTTTTATTGCATATATCGACGTTTCAGCCGGATTAGAGCGGTTTTACGTGTACATCTTCCATCGGTAATATAAACAGAAAATCAAGAACATTTTAGTTAATTCTAATGAAAACACATTGTTTTTTATCATTTGTATTGAAAACAACATTGTCATATGTCTTTTCTTAGATCTAAATAATACGAAATCTCGCTCTATGATTTGAAGTTAAAACCCTCATATATGGTAAAATAGTGACTTTTTTCACGTTTTTCATGCAGTGTGATTTTACGTAAATATATACGTTTTTACCAATATTTCGATACTATTTTATGTAGTATCACGATATGTGATTTGGCCTTCAAATCTCACAATTTCGCATAATATTGCATTTTAAGCAAGTTTTCTTGCATTTTGTTTCATACGAAAAATCATCGAATTTAGCAATATTTTGACGTTTATCATCCACTTTTCCTCTATGTGCTTAAAACAAAATATCATCGAATTAGGCAATAATTTGCCGTTTTTAAACGTTTTTGTGAATTTTCAGTTTATGGGTTTAATTCATTATATATACGGTAAAAATGATGCAAACACATAATTGATTAGATAATAACCTTAAATACTTCATTTTCAATCATCTATTTGTTTCTCGTTAAAATACTGTGTAAGATATTGAAAAGGGGAGAAGTTCGGTTTTTATTGCATATATCGACGTTTCAGCCGGATTAGAGCGGTTTTACGTGTACATCTTCCATCGATAATATAAACGGAAAATCAAGAACATTTTAGTTAATGCTAATGAAAACACATTGTTTTTTATCATTTGTATTGGAAACATCATTGTCATATGTCTTTTCTTGGATCTAAATAATACGAAACCTCGCTGTATGATTTAAAGTTAAAATCCTCATATATGGTAAAATAGTGACTTTTTTCACGTTTTTCATGTAGTGTGATTTTACTTAAATATATACGTTTTTACCAATATTTCGATACTATTTCATGTAGTCTCACGATATGTGATTTGACTCTCAAATCTCAGAATGTCGCATAATATTGCATTTTAAGCAAGTTTTCTCGCATTTTGTTTCGTACGAAAAATCGTCTAATTTAGCAATATTTTGACGTTTGTCATCCACTTTTCCTCTATGTGATTTAAACAAAATATCATCGAATTAGGCAATATTTTGCCGTTTTTCCACGTTTTTGTGAATTTTCAGTCTATGGGTAATAATTCATTATATATACGATAAAAATGATGCAAACACATAATTGATTAGATAATAACCTTAAATACTTCATTTTCAATCATCTATTTGTTTCTCGTTAAAATACTGTGTAAGATATTGAAAAGGGGAGAAGTTCGGTTTTTATTGCATATATCGACGTTTCAGCCGGATTAGAGCGGTTTTACGTGTACATCTTCCATCGGTAATAAAAACAGAAAATCAAGAACATTTTAGTTAATTCTAATGAAAACACATTGTTTTTTATCATTTGTATTGGAAACAACATTGTCATATGTCTTTTCTTAGATCTAAATAATACGAAACCTCGCTCTATGATTTGAAGTTAAAACCCTCATATATGGTAAAATAGTGAATTTTTTCACATTTTTCATGTAGTGTGATTTTACGTAAATATATACGTTTTTACCAACATTTCGATACTATTTCATGTAGTATCACGATATGTGATTTGGCCTTCAAATCTCACAATTTCGCATAATATTGCATTTTAAGCAAGTTTTCTTGCATTTTGTTTCATACGAAAAATCATCGAATTTAGCAATATTTTGACGTTTATCATCCACTTTTCCTCTATGTGCTTAAAACAAAATATCATCGAATTAGGCAATAATTTGCCGTTTTTAAACGTTTTTGTGAATTTTCAGTTTATGGGTTTAATTCATTATATATACGGTAAAAATGATGCAAACACATAATTGATTAGATAATAACCTTAAATACTTCATTTTCAATCATCTATTTGTTTCTCGTTAAAATACTGTGTAAGATATTGAAAAGGGGAGAAGTTCGGTTTTTATTGCATATATCGACGTTTCAGCCGGATTAGAGCGGTTTTACGTGTACATCTTCCATCGATAATATAAACGGAAAATCAAGAACATTTTAGTTAATGCTAATGAAAACACATTGTTTTTTATCATTTGTATTGGAAACAACATTGTCATATGTCTTTTCTTAGATCTAAATAATACGAAACCTCGCTCTATGATTTGAAGTTAAAACCCTCATATATGGTAAAATAGTGAATTTTTTCACGTTTTTCATGTAGTGTGATTTTACGTAAATATATACGTTTTTACCAACATTTCGATACTATTTCATGGAGTATCACGATATGTGATTTGGCCTTCAAATCTCAGAATTTCGCATAATATTGCATTTTAAGCAAATTTTCTTCCATTTTGTTTCGTACGAAAAATCGTCGAATTTAGCAATATTTTGACGTTTATCATCTCCTTTTCCTTTATGTGATTTAAACAAAATATTATCGAATTAGGCAATATTTTGCCGTTTTTCCACGTTTTTGTGAATTTTCAGTCTATGGGTATTAATTCATTATATATACGATAAAAATGATGCAAACACATAATTGATTAGATAATAACCTTAAATACTTCATTTTCAATCATCTATTTGTTTCTCGTTAAAATACTGTGTAAGATATTGAAAAGGGGAGAAGTTCGGTTTTTATTGCATATATCGACGTTTCAGCCGGATTAGAGCGGTTTTACGTGTACATCTTCCATCGGTAATATAAACCGAAAATCAAGAACATTTTAGTTAATGCTAATGAAAACACATTGTTTTTTATCATTTGTATTGGAAACAACATTGTCATATGTCTTTAATTAGATCTAAATAATACGAAACCTCGCTCTATGATTTGAAGTTAAAACCCTCATATATGGTAAAATAGTAAACTTTTTCACGTTTTTCATGTTGTGTGATTTTACGTAAAAATATACGTTTTTACCAGTATTTTGATACTATTTCATGTAGTATCACGATATGTGATTTGGCCTTCAAATCTCAGAATTTCGCATAATATTGCATTTTAAGCAAGTTTTCTTGCATTTTGTTTTGTACGAAAAATCGTCGAATTTAGCAATATTTTGACGTTTATCATCTCCTTTTCCTTTATGTAATTTAAACAAAATATGACCGAATTAGGCAATATTTTGCCGTTTTTCCACGTTTTTGTGAATTTTCAGTTTATGGGTTTAATTCATTATATATACGATAAAAATGATGCAAACACATAACTGATTAGATAATACCCTTAAATACTTCATTTTCAATCATCTATTTGTTTCTCGTTAAAATACTGTGTAAGATATTGAAAAGGGGAGAAGTTCGGTTTTTATTGCATATATCGACGTTTCAGCCGGATTAGAGCGGTTTTACGTGTACATCTTCCATCGGTAATATAAACAGAAAATCAAGAACATTTTAGTTAATTCTAATGAAAACACATTGTTTTTTATCATTTGTATTGAAAACAACATTGTCATATGTCTTTTCTTAGATCTAAATAATACGAAATCTCGCTCTATGATTTGAAGTTAAAACCCTCATATATGGTAAAATAGTGACTTTTTTCACGTTTTTCATGCAGTGTGATTTTACGTAAATATATACGTTTTTACCAATATTTCGATACTATTTTATGTAGTATCACGATATGTGATTTGGCCTTCAAATCTCACAATTTCGCATAATATTGCATTTTAAGCAAGTTTTCTTGCATTTTGTTTCATACGAAAAATCATCGAATTTAGCAATATTTTGACGTTTATCATCCACTTTTCCTCTATGTGCTTAAAACAAAATATCATCGAATTAGGCAATAATTTGCCGTTTTTAAACGTTTTTGTGAATTTTCAGTTTATGGGTTTAATTCATTATATATACGGTAAAAATGATGCAAACACATAATTGATTAGATAATAACCTTAAATACTTCATTTTCAATCATCTATTTGTTTCTCGTTAAAATACTGTGTAAGATATTGAAAAGGGGAGAAGTTCGGTTTTTATTGCATATATCGACGTTTCAGCCGGATTAGAGCGGTTTTACGTGTACATCTTCCATCGATAATATAAACGGAAAATCAAGAACATTTTAGTTAATGCTAATGAAAACACATTGTTTTTTATCATTTGTATTGGAAACATCATTGTCATATGTCTTTTCTTGGATCTAAATAATACGAAACCTCGCTGTATGATTTAAAGTTAAAATCCTCATATATGGTAAAATAGTGACTTTTTTCACGTTTTTCATGTAGTGTGATTTTACTTAAATATATACGTTTTTACCAATATTTCGATACTATTTCATGTAGTCTCACGATATGTGATTTGACTCTCAAATCTCAGAATGTCGCATAATATTGCATTTTAAGCAAGTTTTCTCGCATTTTGTTTCGTACGAAAAATCGTCTAATTTAGCAATATTTTGACGTTTGTCATCCACTTTTCCTCTATGTGATTTAAACAAAATATCATCGAATTAGGCAATATTTTGCCGTTTTTCCACGTTTTTGTGAATTTTCAGTCTATGGGTAATAATTCATTATATATACGATAAAAATGATGCAAACACATAATTGATTAGATAATAACCTTAAATACTTCATTTTCAATCATCTATTTGTTTCTCGTTAAAATACTGTGTAAGATATTGAAAAGGGGAGAAGTTCGGTTTTTATTGCATATATCGACGTTTCAGCCGGATTAGAGCGGTTTTACGTGTACATCTTCCATCGGTAATAAAAACAGAAAATCAAGAACATTTTAGTTAATTCTAATGAAAACACATTGTTTTTTATCATTTGTATTGGAAACAACATTGTCATATGTCTTTTCTTAGATCTAAATAATACGAAACCTCGCTCTATGATTTGAAGTTAAAACCCTCATATATGGTAAAATAGTGAATTTTTTCACGTTTTTCATGTAGTGTGATTTTACGTAAATATATACGTTTTTACCAACATTTCGATACTATTTCATGGAGTATCACGATATGTGATTTGGCCTTCAAATCTCAGAATTTCGCATAATATTGCATTTTAAGCAAATTTTCTTCCATTTTGTTTCGTACGAAAAATCGTCGAATTTAGCAATATTTTGACGTTTATCATCTCCTTTTCCTTTATGTGATTTAAACAAAATATTATCGAATTAGGCAATATTTTGCCGTTTTTCCACGTTTTTGTGAATTTTCAGTCTATGGGTATTAATTCATTATATATACGATAAAAATGATGCAAACACATAATTGATTAGATAATAACCTTAAATACTTCATTTTCAATCATCTATTTGTTTCTCGTTAAAATACTGTGTAAGATATTGAAAAGGGGAGAAGTTCGGTTTTTATTGCATATATCGACGTTTCAGCCGGATTAGAGCGGTTTTACGTGTACATCTTCCATCGGTAATATAAACCGAAAATCAAGAACATTTTAGTTAATGCTAATGAAAACACATTGTTTTTTATCATTTGTATTGGAAACAACATTGTCATATGTCTTTAATTAGATCTAAATAATACGAAACCTCGCTCTATGATTTGAAGTTAAAACCCTCATATATGGTAAAATAGTAAACTTTTTCACGTTTTTCATGTTGTGTGATTTTACGTAAAAATATACGTTTTTACCAGTATTTTGATACTATTTCATGTAGTATCACGATATGTGATTTGGCCTTCAAATCTCAGAATTTCGCATAATATTGCATTTTAAGCAAGTTTTCTTGCATTTTGTTTTGTACGAAAAATCGTCGAATTTAGCAATATTTTGACGTTTATCATCTCCTTTTCCTTTATGTAATTTAAACAAAATATGACCGAATTAGGCAATATTTTGCCGTTTTTCCACGTTTTTGTGAATTTTCAGTTTATGGGTTTAATTCATTATATATACGATAAAAATGATGCAAACACATAACTGATTAGATAATACCCTTAAATACTTCATTTTCAATCATCTATTTGTTTCTCGTTAAAATACTGTGTAAGATATTGAAAAGGGGAGAAGTTCGGTTTTTATTGCATATATCGACGTTTCAGCCGGATTAGAGCGGTTTTACGTGTACATCTTCCATCGGTAATATAAACAGAAAATCAAGAACATTTTAGTTAATTCTAATGAAAACACATTGTTTTTTATCATTTGTATTGAAAACAACATTGTCATATGTCTTTTCTTAGATCTAAATAATACGAAACCTCGCTCTATGATTTGAAGTTAAAACCCTCATATATGGTAAAATAGTGACTTTTTTCTCGTTTTTCATGCAGTGTGATTTTACGTAAATATATACGTTTTTACCAATATTTCGATACTATTTCATGTAGTATCACGATATGTGATTTGGCCTTCAAATCTCACAATTTCGCATAATATTGCATTTTAAGCAAATTTTCTTGCATTTTGTTTCGTACGAAAAATCGTCGAATTTAGCAATATTTTGACGTTTATCATCCACTTTTCCTCTATGTGCTTTAAACAAAATATCATCGAATTAGGCAATAATTTGCCGTTTTTAAACGTTTTTGTGAATTTTCAGTTTATGGGTTTAATTCATTATATATACGATAAAAATGATGCAAACACATAATTGATTAGATAATAACCTTAAATACTTCATTTTCAATCATCTATTTGTTTCTCGGTAAAATACTGTGTAAGATATTGAAAAGGGGAGAAGTTCGGTTTTTATTGCATATATCGACGTTTCAGCCGGATTAGAGCGGTTTTACGTGTACATCTTCCATCGATAATATAAACGGAAAATCAAGAACATTTTAGTTAATGCTAATGAAAACACATTGTTTTTTATCATTTGTATTGGAAACAACATTGTCATATGTCTTTTCTTAGATCTAAATAATACGAAACCTCGCTCTATGATTTAAAGTTAAAACAATCATATATGGTAAAATAGTGACTTTTTTCACGTTTTTCATGTAGTATGATTTTACGTAAATATATACGTTTTTACCAACATTTCGATACTATCTCATGGAGTATCACGATATGTGATTTGGCCTTCAAATCTCAGAATTTCGCATAATATTGCATTTTAAGCAAATTTTCTTCCATTTTGTTTCGTCCGAAAAATCGTCGAATTTAGCAATATTTTGACGTTTATCATCTCCTTTTCCTTTATGTGATTTAAACAAAATATCATCGAATTAGGCAATATTTTCCCGTTTTTCCACGTTTTTGTGAATTTTCAGGCTATGGGTATATTCATTATATATACGCTAAAAATGATGCACACACATAATTGATTAGCTAATAACCTTAAATACTTCATTTTCAATCATCTATTTGTTTCTCGTTAAAATACTGTGTAAGATATTGAAAAGGGGAGAAGTTCGGTTTTTATTGCATATATCGACGTTTCAGCTTTATTTGAGCGGTTTTACGTGTACATCTTCCATCGGAAATATAAACGGAAAATCAAGAACATTTTAGTTAATGCTAATGAAAAAACATTGTTTTTTATCATTTGTATTGGAAACATCATTGTCATATGTCTTTTCTTGGATCTAAATAATACGAAACCTCGCTCTATGATTTAAAGTTAAAATCCTCATATATGGTAAAATAGTGACTTTTTTCACGTTTTTCATGTAGTGTGATTTTACTTAAATATATACGTTTTTACCAATATTTCGATACTATTTCATGTAGTCTCACGATATGTGATTTGGCTCTCAAATCTCAGAATGTCGCATAATATTGCATTTTAAGCAAGTTTTCTCGCATTTTGTTTCGTACGAAAAATCGTCTAATTTAGCAATATTTTGACGTTTGTCATCCACTTTTCCTCTATGTGATTTTAACAAAATATCATCGAATTAGGCAATATTTTGCCGTTTTTCCACGTTTTTGTGAATTTTCAGTCTATGGGTAATAATTCATTATATATACGACAAAAATGATGCAAACACATAATTGATTAGATAATAACCTTAAATACTTCATTTTCATTCATCTATTTGTTTCTCGTTAAAATACTGTGTAAGATATTGAAAAGGGGAGAAGTTCGGTTTTTATTGCATATATCGACGTTTCAGCCGGATTAGAGCGGTTTTACGTGTACATCTTCCATCGATAATATAAACGGAAAATCAAGAACATTTTAGTTAATGCTAATGAAAACACATTCTTTTTTATCATTTGTATTGGAAACAACATTGTCATATGTCTTTTCTTAGATCTAAATAATACGAAACCTCGCTTTATGATTTGAAGTTAAAACCCTCATATATGGTAAAATAGTGACTTTTTTCACGTTTTTCATGTAGTGTGATTTTATGTAAATATATACGTTTTTACCAACATTTCGATACTATTTCATGGAGTATCACGATATGTGATTTGGCCTTCAAATCTCAGAATTTCGCATAATATTGCATTTTAAGCAAGTTTTCTTGCATTTTGTTTCGTACGAAAAATCGTCGAATTTAGCAATATTTTGACGTTTATCATCTCCTTTTCCTTTATGTGATTTAAACAAAATATTATCGAATTAGGCAATATTTTGCCGTTTTTCCACGTTTTTGTGAATTTTCAGTCTATATGTATTAATTCATTATATATACGATAAAAATGATGCAAACACATAATTGATTAGATAATAACCTTAAATACTTCATTTTCAATCATCTATTTGTTTCTCGTTAAAATACTGTGTAAGATATTGAAAAGGGGAGAAGTTCGGTTTTTATTGCATATATCGACGTTTCAGCCGGATTAGAGCGGTTTTACGTGTACATCTTCCATCGGTAATATAAACCGAAAATCAAGAACATTTTAGTTAATGCTAATGAAAACACATTGTTTTTTATCATTTGTATTGGAAACAACATTGTCATATGTCTTTAATTAGATCTAAATAATACGAAACCTCGCTCTATGATTTGAAGTTAAAACCCTCATATATGGTAAAATAGTGAACTTTTTCACGTTTTTCATGTTGTGTGATTTTACGTAAAAATATACGTTTTTACCAGTATTTTGATACTATTTCATGTAGTATCACGATATGTGATTCGGCCTTCAAATCTAAGAATTTTGTATAATATTGCATTGTAAGCAAGTTTTCTTGCATTTTGTTTTGTACGAAAAATCGTCGAATTTAGCAATATTTTGACGTTTATCATCTCCTTTTCCTTTATGTAATTTAAACAAAATATGACCGAATTAGGCAATATTTTGCCGTTTTTCCACGTTTTTGTGAATTTTCAGTTTATGGGTTTAATTCATTATATATACGATAAAAATGATGCAAATACATAATTGATTAGATAATACCCTTAAATACTTCATTTTCAATCATCTATTTGTTTCTCGTTAAAATACTGTGTAAGATATTGAAAAGGGGAGAAGTTCGGTTTTTATTGCATATATCGACGTTTCAGCCGGATTAGAGCGGTTTTACGTGTACATCTTCCATCGGTAATATAAACAGAAAATCAAGAACATTTTAGTTAATTCTAATGAAAACACATTGTTTTTTATCATTTGTATTGAAAACAACATTGTCATATGTCTTTTCTTAGATCTAAATAATACGAAATCTCGCTCTATGATTTGAAGTTAAAACCCTCATATATGGTAAAATAGTGACTTTTTTCACGTTTTTCATGCAGTGTGATTTTACGTAAATATATACGTTTTTACCAATATTTCGATACTATTTCATGTAGTATCACGATATGTGATTTGGCCTTCAAATCTCACAATTTCGCATAATATTGCATTTTAAGCAAGTTTTCTTGCATTTTGTTTCATACGAAAAATCATCGAATTTAGCAATATTTTGACGTTTATCATCCACTTTTCCTCTATGTGCTTAAAACAAAATATCATCGAATTAGGCAATAATTTGCCGTTTTTAAACGTTTTTGTGAATTTTCAGTTTATTGGTTTAATTCATTATATATACGGTAAAAATGATGCAAACACATAATTGATTAGATAATAACCTTAAATACTTCATTTTCAATCATCTATTTGTTTCTCGTTAAAATACTGTGTAAGATATTGAAAAGGGGAGAAGTTCGGTTTTTATTGCATATATCGACGTTTCAGCCGGATTAGAGCGGTTTTACGTGTACATCTTCCATCGATAATATAAACGGAAAATCAAGAACATTTTAGTTAATGCTAATGAAAACACATTGTTTTTTATCATTTGTATTGGAAACATCATTGTCATATGTCTTTTCTTGGATCTAAATAATACGAAACCTCGCTCTATGATTTAAAGTTAAAATCCTCATATATGGTAAAATAGTGACTTTTTTCACGTTTTTCATGTAGTGTGATTTTACTTAAATATATACGTTTTTACCAATATTTCGATACTATTTCATGTAGTCTCACGATATGTGATTTGGCTCTCAAATCTCAGAATGTCGCATAATATTGCATTTTAAGCAAGTTTTCTCGCATTTTGTTTCGTACGAAAAATCGTCTAATTTAGCAATATTTTGACGTTTGTCATCCACTTTTCCTCTATGTGATTTAAACAAAATATCATCGAATTAGGCAATATTTTGCCGTTTTTCCACGTTTTTGTGAATTTTCAGTCTATGGGTAATAATTCATTATATATACGATAAAAATGATGCAAACACATAATTGATTAGATAATAACCTTAAATACTTCATTTTCATTCATCTATTTGTTTCTCGTTAAAATACTGTGTAAAATATTGAAAAGGGGAGAAGTTCGGTTTTTATTGCATATATCGACGTTTCAGCCGGATTAGAGCGGTTTTACGTGTACATCTTCCATCGGTAATATAAACAGAAAATCAAGAACATTTTAGTTAATTCTAATGAAAACACATTGTTTTTTATCATTTGTATTGAAAACAACTTTGTCATATGTCTTTTCTTAGATCTAAATAATACGAAACCTCGCTCTATGATTTGAAGTTAAAACCCTCATATATGGTAAAATAGTGACTTTTTTCACGTTTTTCATGCAGTGTGATTTTACGTAAATATATACGTTTTTACCAATATTTCGATACTATTTCATGTAGTATCACGATATGTGATTTGGCCTTCAAATCTCACAATTTCGCATAATATTGCATTTTAAGCAAGTTTTCTTGCATTTTGTTTCGTACGAAAAATCATCGAATTTAGCAATATTTTGACGTTTATCATCCACTTTTCCTCTATGTGCTTTAAACAAAATATCATCGAATTAGGCAATAATTTGCCGTTTTTAAACGTTTTTGTGAATTTTCAGTTTATGGGTTTAATTCATTATATATACGATAAAAATGATGCAAACACATAATTGATTAGATAATAACCTTAAATACTTCATTTTCAATCATCTATTTGTTTCTCGTTAAAATACTGTGTAAGATATTGAAAAGGGGAGAAGTTCGGTTTTTATTGCATATATCGACGTTTCAGCCGGATTAGAGCGGTTTTACGTGTACATCTTCCATCGATAATATAAACGGAAAATCAAGAACATTTTAGTTAATGCTAATGAAAACACATTGTTTTTTATCATTTGTATTGGAAACAACATTGTCATATGTCTTTTTTTAGATCTAAATAATACGAAACCTCGCTCTATGATTTGAAGTTAAAACCCTCATATATGGTAAAATAGTGACTTTTTTCACGTTTTTCCTGTAGTGTGATTTTATGTAAATATATACGTTTTTACCAACATTTCGATACTATTTCATGGAGTATCACGATATGTGATTTGGCCTTCAAATCTCAGAATTTCGCATAATATTGCATTTTAAGCAAGTTTTCTTGCATTTTGTTTTGTACGAAAAATCGTCGAATTTAGCAATATTTTGACGTTTATCATCTCCTTTTCCTTTATGTAATTTAAACAAAATATGACCGAATTAGGCAATATTTTGCCGTTTTTCCACGTTTTTGTGAATTTTCAGTTTATGGGTTTAATTCATTATATATACGATAAAAATGATGCAAACACATAATTGATTAGATAATACCCTTAAATACTTCATTTTCAATCATCTATTTGTTTCTCGTTAAAATACTGTGTAAGATATTGAAAAGGGGAGAAGTTCGGTTTTTATTGCATATATCGACGTTTCAGCCGGATTAGAGCGGTTTTACGTGTACATCTTCCATCGGTAATATAAACAGAAAATCAAGAACATTTTAGTTAATTCTAATGAAAACACATTGTTTTTTATCATTTGTATTGAAAACAACATTGTCATATGTCTTTTCTTAGATCTAAATAATACGAAATCTCGCTCTATGATTTGAAGTTAAAACCCTCATATATGGTAAAATAGTGACTTTTTTCACGTTTTTCATGCAGTGTGATTTTACGTAAATATATACGTTTTTACCAATATTTCGATACTATTTCATGTAGTATCACGATATGTGATTTGGCCTTCAAATCTCACAATTTCGCATAATATTGCATTTTAAGCAAGTTTTCTTGCATTTTGTTTCATACGAAAAATCATCGAATTTAGCAATATTTTGACGTTTATCATCCACTTTTCCTCTATGTGCTTAAAACAAAATATCATCGAATTAGGCAATAATTTGCCGTTTTTAAACGTTTTTGTGAATTTTCAGTTTATGGGTTTAATTCATTATATATACGGTAAAAATGATGCAAACACATAATTGATTAGATAATAACCTTAAATACTTCATTTTCAATCATCTATTTGTTTCTCGTTAAAATACTGTGTAAGATATTGAAAAGGGGAGAAGTTCGGTTTTTATTGCATATATCGACGTTTCAACCGGATTAGAGCGGTTTTACGTGTACATCTTCCATCGATAATATAAACGGAAAATCAAGAACATTTTAGTTAATGCTAATGAAAACACATTGTTTTTTATCATTTGTATTGGAAACAACATTGTCATATGTCTTTAATTAGATCTCAATAATACGAAACCTCGCTCTATGATTTGAAGGTAAAACCCTCATATATGGTAAAATAGTGAACTTTTTCACGTTTTTCATGTTGTGTGATTTTACATAAAAATATACGTTTTTACCAGTATTTTGATACTATTTCATGTAGTATCACGATATGTGATTTGGCCTTCAAATCTCAGAATTTCGCATAATATTGCATTTTAAGCAAGTTTTCTTGCATTTTGTTTTGTACGAAAAATCGCCGAATTTAGCAATATTTTGACGTTTATCATCTCCTTTTCCTTTATGTAATTTAAACAAAATATGACCGAATTAGGCAATATTTTGCCTTTTTTCCACGTTTTTGTGAATTTTCAGTTTATGGGTTTAGTTCATTATATATACGATAAAAATGATGCAAACACATAATTGATTAGATAATAACCTTAAATACTTCATTTTCAGACATCTATTTGTTTCTCGTTAAAATACTGTGTAAGATATTGAAAAGGGGAGAAGTTCGGTTTTTATTGCATATATCGACGTTTCAGCCGGATTAGAGCGGTTTTACGTGTACATCTTCCATCGATAATATAAACGGAAAATCAAGAACATTTTAGTTAATGCTAATGAAAACACATTGTTTTTTATCATTTGTATTGAAAACAACATTGTCATATGTCTTTTCTTAGATCTAAATAATACGAAACCTCGCTCTATGATTTGAAGTTAAAACCCTCATATATGGTAAAATAGTGACTTTTTTCACGTTTTTCATGTAGTGTGATTTTACGTAAATATATACGTTTTTACCAACATTTCGATACTATTTCATGGAGTATCACGATATGTGATTTGGCCTTCAAATCTCAGAATTTCGCATAATTTTGCATTTTAAGCAAGTTTTCTTCCATTTTGTTTCGTACGAATAATCGTCGAATTTAGCAATATTTTGACGTTTATCATCTCCTTTTCCTTTATGTGATTTAAACAAAATATTATCGAATTAGGCAATATTTTGCCGTTTTTCCACGTTTTTGTGAATTTTCGGTCTATGGGTAATAATTCATTATATATACGATAAAAATGATGCAAACACATAAGTGATTAGATAATAACCTTAAATACTTCATTTTCAATCATCTATTTGTTTCTCGTTAAAATACTGTGTAAGATATTGAAAAGGGGAGAAGTTCGGTTTTTATTGCATATATCGACGTTTCAGCCGGATTAGAGCGGTTTTACGTGTACATCTTTCATCGGTAAAATAAACAGAAAATCAAGAACATTTTAGTTAATTCTAAAGAAAACACATTGTTTTTTATCATTTGTATTGAAAACAACATTGTCATATGTCTTTTCTTAGATCTAAATAATACGAAACCTCGCTCTATGATTTGAAGTTAAAACCCTCATATATGGTAAAATAGTGACTTTTTTCACGTTTTTCATGCAGTGTGATTTTACGTAAATATATACGTTTTTACCAATATTTCGATACTATTCCATGTAGTATCACGATATGTGATTTGGCCTTCATATCTCACAATTTCGCATAATATTGCATTTTAAGCAAGTTTTCTTGCATTTTGTTTCGTACGAAAAATCATCGAATTTAGCAATATTTTGACGTTTATCATCCACTTTTCCTCTATGTGCTTTAAACAAAATATCATCGAATTAGGCAATAATTTGCCGTTTTTAAACGTTTTTGTGAATTTTCAGTTTATGGGTTTAATTCATTATATATACGATAAAAATGATGCAAACACATAATTGATTAGATAATAACCTTAAATACTTCATTTTCAATCATCTATTTGTTTCTCGTTAAATACTGTGTAAGATATTGAAAAGGGGAGAAGTTCGGTTTTTATTGCATATATCGACGTTTCAGCTGGATTAGAGCGGTTTTACGTGTACATCTTCCATCAATAATATAAACGGAAAATCAAGAACATTTTAGTTAATGCCAATGAAAAAACCCATTGTTTTTTATCATTTGTATTGGAAACAACATTGTCATATGTCTTTTCTTAGATCTAAATAATACGAAACCTCGCTCTATGATTTGAAGTTAAAACCCTCATATATGGTAAAATAGTGACTTTTTTCACGTTTTTCATGTAGTGTGATTTTACGTAAATTTGTACGTTTTTACCAACATTTCGATACTATTTCATGGAGTATCACGATATGTGATTTGGCCTTCAAATCTCAGAATTTCGCATAATATTGCATTTTAATCAAGTTTTCTTGCATTTTGTTTCGTACGAATAATCGTCGAATTTAGCAATATTTTGACGTTTATCATCTCCTTTTCCTTTATGTGATTTAAACAAAATATTATCGAATTAGGCAATATTTTGCCGTTTTTCCACGTTTTTGTGAATTTTCAGTCTATGGGTATTAATTCATTATATATACGAAAAAAATGATGCAAACACATAATTGATTAGATTAGATTAGAACTGAAAATTCACAAAAACGTTTAAAAACGGCAAATTATTGCCTAATTCGATGATATTTTGTTTCAAGCACATAGAGGAAAAGTGGATGATAAACGTCAAAATATTGCTAAATTCGACGATTTTTCGTACGAAACAAAATGCAAGAAAACTTGCTTAAAATGCAATATTATGCGAAATTCTGAGATTTGAATGCCAAATCACATATCGTGATACTACATGAAATAGTATCAAAATACTGGTAAAAACGTATATTTTTACGTAAAATCACACAACATGAAAAACGTGAAAAAGTTCACTATTTTACCATATATAAGGGTTTTAACTTCAAATCATAGAGCGAGGTTTCGTATTATTTAGATCTAATTAAAGACATATGACAATGTTGTTTCCAATACAAATGATAAAAAACAATGTGTTTTCATTAGCATTAACTAAAATGTTCTTGATTTTCGGTTTATATTACCGATGGAAGATGTACACGTAAAACCGCTCTAATCCGGCTGAAACGTCGATATATGCAATAAAAACCGAACTTCTCCCCTTTTCAATATCTTACACAGTATTTTAACGAGAAACAAATAGATGATTGAAAATGAAGTATTTAAGGTTATTATCTAATCAATTATGTGTTTGCATCATTTTTATCGTATAGATAATGAATTAATACCCATAGACTGAAAATTCACAAAAACGTGGAAAAACGGCAAAATATTGCCTAATTCGATAATATTTTGTTTAAATCACATAAAGGAAAAGGAGATGATAAACGTCAAAATATTGCTAAATTCGACGATTTTTCGTACGAAACAAAATGCAAGAAAACTTGCTTAAAATGCAATATTATGCGAAATTCTGAGATTTGAAGGCCAAATCACATATCGTGATACTCCATGAAATAGTATCGAAATGTTGGTAAAAACGTATATATTTACGTAAAATCACACTACATGAAAAACGTGAAAAAAGTCACTATTTTACCATATATGAGGGTTTTAACTTCAAATCATAGAGCGAGGTTTCGTATTATTTAGATCTAATTAAAGACATATGACAATGTTGTTTCCAATACAAATGATAAAAAACAATGTGTTTTCATTAGCATTAACTAAAATGTACTTGATTTTCCGTTTATATTATCGATGGAAGATGTACACGTAAAACCGCTCTAATCCGGCTGAAACGTCGATATATGCAATAAAAACCGAACTTCTCCCCTTTTCAATATCTTACACAGTATTTTAACGAGAAACAAATAGATGATTGAAAATGAAGTATTTAAGGTTATTATCTAATCAATTATGTGTTTGCATCATTTTTATCGTATATATAATGAATTAAACCCATAAACTGAAAATTCACAAAAACGTTTAAAAACGGCAAATTATTGCCTAATTCGATGATATTTTGTTTAAAGCACATAGAGGAAAAGTGGATGATAAACGTCAAAATATTGCTAAATTCGATGATTTTTCGTACGAAACAAAATGCAAGAAAACTTGCTTAAAATGCAATATTATGCGAAATTGTGAGATTTGAAGGCCAAATCACATATCGTGATACTACATGAAATAGTATCGAAATATTGGTAAAAACGTATATATTTACGTAAAATCACACTGCATGAAAAACGTGAAAAAAGTCACTATTTTACCATATATGAGGGTTTTAACTTCAAATCATAGAGCGAGGTTTCGTATTATTTAGATCTAATTAAAGACATATGACAATGTTGTTTCCAATACAAATGATAAAAAACAATGTGTTTTCATTAGCATTAACTAAAATGTTCTTGATTTTCGGTTTATATTACCGATGGAAGATGTACACGTAAAACCTCTCTAATCCGGCTGAAACGTCGATATATGCAATAAAACCCGAACTTCTCCCCTTTTCAATATCTTACACAGTATTTTAACGAGAAACAAATAGATGATTGAAAATGAAGTATTTAAGGTTATTATCTAATCAATTATGTGTTTGCATCATTTTTATCGTGTATATAATGAATTAATACCCATAGACTGAAAATTCACAAAAACGTGGAAAAACGGCAAAATATTGCCTAATTCGATAATATTTTGTTTAAAGCACATAGAGGAAAAGTGGATGATAAACGTCAAAATATTGCTAAATTCGACGATTTTTCGTACGAAACAAAATGCAAGAAAACTTGCTTAAAATGCAAAATTATGCGAAATTCTGAGATTTGAAGGCCAAATCACATATCGTGATACTCCATGAAATAGTATCGAAATGTTGATAAAAACGTATATATTTGCGTAAAATCACACTACATGAAAAACGTGAAAAAAGTCACTATTTTACCATATATGAGGGTTTTAACTTCAAATCATAGAGCGAGGTTTCGTATTATTTAGATCTAAGAAAAGACATATGACAATGTTGTTTCCAATACAAATGATAAAAAACAATGTGTTTTCATTAGCATTAACTAAAATGTTCTTGATTTTCCGTTTATATTATCGATGGAAGATGTACACGTAAAACCGCTCTAATCCGGCTGAAACGTCGATATATGCAATAAAAACCGAACTTCTCCCCTTTTCAATATCTTACACAGTATTTTAACGAGAAACAAATAGATGATTGAAAATGAAGTATTTAAGGTTATTATCTAATCAATTATGTGTTTGCATCATTTTTATCGTATATATAATGAATTAAACCCATAAACTGAAAATTCACAAAAACGTTTAAAAACGGCAAATTATTGCCTAATTCGATGATATTTTGTTTAAAGCACATAGAGGAAAAGTGGAGTATAAACGTCAAAATATTGCTAAATTCGATGATTTTTCGTACGAAACAAAATGCAAGAAAACTTGCTTAAAATGCAATATTATGCGAAATTGTGAGATTTGAAGGCCAAATCACATATCGTGATACTACATGAAATAGTATCGAAATATTGGTAAAAACGTATATATTTACGTAAAATCACACTGCATGAAAAACGTGAAAAAAGTCACTATTTTACCATATATGAGGGTTTTAACTTCAAATCATAGAGCGAGGTTTCGTATTATTTAGATCTAATTAAAGACATATGACAATGTTGTTTCCAATACAAATGATAAAAAACAATGTGTTTTCATTAGCATTAACTAAAATGTTCTTGATTTTCGGTTTATATTACCGATGGAAGATGTACACGTAAAACCTCTCTAATCCGGCTGAAACGTCGATATATGCAATAAAAACCGAACTTCTCCCCTTTTCAATATCTTACACAGTATTTTAACGAGAAACAAATAGATGATTGAAAATGAAGTATTTAAGGTTATTATCTAATCAATTATGTGTTTGCATCATTTTTATCGTATATATAATGAATTAATACCCATAGACTGAAAATTCACAAAAACGTGGAAAAACGGCAAAATATTGCCTAATTCGATAATATTTTGTTTAAATCACATAAAGGAAAAGGAGATGATAAACGTCAAAATATTGCTAAATTCGACGATTATTCGTACGAAACAAAATGCAAGAAAACTTGCTTAAAATGCAAAATTATGCGAAATTCTGAGATTTGAAGGCCAAATCACATATCGTGATACTCCAAGAAATAGTATCGAAATGTTGGTAAAAACGTATATATTTGCGTAAAATCACACTACATGAAAAACGTGAAAAAAGTCACTATTTTACCATATATGAGGGTTTTAACTTCAAATCATAGAGCGAGGTTTCGTATTATTTAGATCTAAGAAAAGACCTATGACAATGTTGTTTCCAATACAAATGATAAAAAACAATGTGTTTTCATTAGCATTAACTAAAATGTTCTTGATTTTCCGTTTATATTATCGATGGAAGATGTACACGTAAAACCGCTCTAATCCAGCTGAAACGTCGATATATGCAATAAAAACCGAACTTCTCCCCTTTTCAATATCTTACACAGTATTTTAACGAGAAACAAATAGATGATTGAAAATGAAGTATTTAAGGTTATTATCTAATCACTTATGTGTTTGCATCATTTTTATCGTATATATAATGAATTATTACCCATAGACTGAAAATTCACAAAAACGTGGAAAAACGGCAAAATATTGCCTAATTCGATGATATTTTGTTTAAATCACATAGAGGAAAAGTGGATGACAAACGTCAAAATATTGCTAAATTAGACGATTTTTCGTACGAAACAAAATGCGAGAAAACTTGCTTAAAATGCAATATTATGCGACATTCTGAGATTTGAGAGCCAAATCACATATCGTGAGACTACATGAAATAGTATCGAAATATTGGTAAAAACGTATATATTTACGTAAAATCACACTACATGAAAAACGTGAAAAAAGTCACTATTTTACCATATATGAGGGTTTTAACTTCAAATCATAGAGCGAGGTTTCGTATTATTTAGATCCAAGAAGAGACATATGACAATATTGTTTCCAATACAAATGATAAAAAACAATGTGTTTTCATTAGCATTAACTAAAATGTTCTTGATTTTCCGTTTATATTACCGATGGAAGATGTACACGTAAAACCGCTCTAATCCGGCTGAAACGTCGATATATGCAATAAAAACCGAACTTCTCCCCTTTTCAATATCTTACACAGTATTTTAACGAGAAACAAATAGATGATTGAAAATGAAGTATTTAAGGTTATTATCTAATCAATTATGTGTTTGCATCATTTTTATCGTATATATAATGAATTAAACCCATAAACTGAAATTTCACAAAAACGTTTAAAAACGGCAAATTATTGCCTAATTCGATGATATTTTGTTTAAAGCACATAGAGGAAAAGTGGATGATAAACGTCAAAATATTGCGAAATTCGATGATTTTTCGTACGAAACAAAATGCAAGAAAACTTGCTTAAAATGCAATATTATGCGAAATTGTGAGATTTGAAGGCCAAATCACATATCGTGATACTACATGAAATAGTATCGAAATATTGGTAAAAACGTATATATTTACGTAAAATCACACTGCATGAAAAACGTGAAAAAAGTCACTATTTTACCATATATGAGGGTTTTAACTTCAAATCATAGAGCGAGGTTTCGTATTATTTAGATCTAATTAAAGACATATGACAATGTTGTTTCCAATACAAATGATAAAAAACAATGTGTTTTCATTAGCATTAACTAAAATGTTCTTGATTTTCGGTTTATATTACCGATGGAAGATGTACACGTAAAACCGCTTTAATCCGGCTGAAACGTCGATATATGCAATAAAAACCGAACTTCTCCCCTTTTCAATATCTTACACAGTATTTTAACGAGAAACAAATAGATGATTGAAAATGAAGTATTTAAGGTTATTATCTAATCAATTATGTGTTTGCATCATTTTTATCGTATATATAATGAATCAATACCCATAGACTGAAAATTCACAAAAACGTGGAAAAACGGCAAAATATTGCCTAATTCGATAATATTTTGTTTAAATCACATAAAGGAAAAGGAGATGATAAACGTCTTAATATTGCTAAATTCGACGATTATTCGTACGAAACAAAATGCAAGAAAACTTGCTTAAAATGCAAAATTATGCGAAATTCTGAGATTTGAAGGCCAAATCACATATCGTGATACTCCATGAAATAGTATCGAAATGTTGGTAAAAACGTATATATTTGCGTAAAATCACACTACATGAAAAACGTGAAAAAAGTCACTATTTTACCATATATGAGGGTTTTAACTTCAAATCATAGAGCGAGGTTTCGTATTATTTAGATCTAAGAAAAGACATATGACAATGTTGTTTCCAATACAAATGATAAAAAACAATGTGTTTTCATTAGCATTAACTAAAATGTTCTTGATTTTCGGTTTATATTACCGATTGAAGATGTACACGTAAAACCGCTCTAATCCGGCTGAAACGTCGATATATGCAATAAAAACCGAACTTCTCCCCTTTTCAATATCTTACACAGTATTTTAACGAGAAACAAATAGATGATTGAAAATGAAGTATTTAAGGTTATTATCTAATCAATTATGTGTTTGCATCATTTTTATCGTATAAATAATGAATTAAACCCATAAACTGAAAATTCACAAAAACGTGGAAAAAAGGCAAAATATTGCCTAATTCGGTCATATTTTGTTTAAATTACATAAAGGAAAAGGAGATGATAAACGTCAAAATATTGCTAAATTCGACGATTTTTCGTACAAAACAAAATGCAAGAAAACTTGCTTAAAATGCAATATTATGCGAAAATCTGAGATTTGAAGGCCAAATCACATATCGTGATACTACATGAAATAGTATCAAAATACTGGTAAAAACGTATATTTTTACGTAAAATCACACAACATGAAAAACGTGAAAAAGTTCACTATTTTACCATATATGAGGGTTTTAACTTCAAATCATAGAGCGAGGTTTCGTATTATTTAGATCTAATTAAAGACATATGACAATGTTGTTTCCAATACAAATGATAAAAAACAATGTGTTTTCATTAGCATTAACTAAAATGTTCTTGATTTTCTGTTTATATTACCGATGGAAGATGTACACGTAAAACCGCTCTAATCCGGCTGAAACGTCGATATATGCAATAAAAACCGAACTTCTCCCCTTTTCAATATCTTACACAGTATTTTAACGAGAAACAAATAGATGATTGAAAATGAAGTATTTAAGGTTATTATCTAATCAATTATGTGTTTGCATCATTTTTATCGTATATATAATGAATTAATACCCATAGACTGAAAATTCACAAAAACGTGGAAAAACGGCAAAATATTGCCTAATTCGATAATATTTTGTTTAAATCACATAAAGGAAAAGGAGATGATAAACGTCAAAATATTGCTAAATTCGACGATTATTCGTACGAAACAAAATGCAAGAAAACTTGCTTAAAATGCAAAATTATGCGAAATTCTGAGATTTGAAGGCCAAATCACATATCGTGATACTCCATGAAATAGTATCGAAATGTTGGTAAAAACGTATATATTTACGTAAAATCACACTACATGAAAAACGTGAAAAAAGTCACTATTTTACCAGATATGAGGGTTTTAACTTCAAATCATAGAGCGAGGTTTCGTATTATTTAGATCTAAGAAAAGACATATGACAATGTTGTTTCCAATACAAATGATAAAAAACAATGTGTTTTCATTAGCATTAACTTAAATGTTCTTGATTTTCCGTTTATATTATCGATGGAAGATGTACACGTAAAACCGCTCTAATCCAGCTGAAACGTCGATATATGCAATAAAAACCGAACTTCTCCCCTTTTCAATATCTTACACAGTATTTTAACGAGAAACAAATAGATGATTGAAAATGAAGTATTTAAGGTTATTATCTAATCAATTATGTGTTTGCATCATTTTTATCGTATATATAATGAATTAAACCCATAAACTGAAAATTCACAAAAACCTTTAAAAACGGCAAATTATTGCCTAATTCGATGATATTTTGTTTTAAGCACATAGAGGAAAAGTGGATGATAAACGTCAAAATATTGCTAAATTCGATGATTTTTCGTACGAAACAAAATGCAAGAAAACTTGCTTAAAATGCAATATTATGCGAAATTGTGAGATTTGAAGGCCAAATCACATATTGTGATACTACATGAAATAGTATCGAAGTATTGGTAAAAACGTATATATTTACGTAAAATCACACTGCATGAAAAACGTGAAAAAAGTCACTATTTTACCATATTCACATATGATTTGAAGGGTTTTAACTTCAAATCATAGAGCGAGGTTTCGTATTATTTAGATCTAAGAAAAGACATATGACAATGTTGTTTTCAATACAAATGATAAAAAACAATGTGTTTTCATTAGAATTAACTAAAATGTTCTTGATTTTCTGTTTATATTACCGATGGAAGATGTACACGTAATACCGCTCTAATCCGGCTGAAACGTCGATATATGCAATAAAAACCGAACTTCTCCCCTTTTCAATATCTTACACAGTATTTTAACGAGAAACAAATAGATGATTGAAAATGAAGTATTTAAGGTTATTATCTAATCAATTATGTGTTTGCATCATTTTTATCGTATATATAATGAATTAAACCCATAAACTGAAAATTCACAAAAACGTGGAAAAACGGCAAAATATTGCCTAATTCGATGATATTTTGTTTAAATCACATAGAGGAAAAGTGGATGACAAACGTCAAAATATTGCTAAATTAGACGATTTTTCGTACGAAACAAAATGCGAGAAAACTTGCTTAAAATGCAATATTATGCGACATTCTGAGATTTGAGAGCCAAATCACATATCGTGAGACTACATGAAATAGTATCGAAATATTGGTAAAAA
Organism: Procambarus clarkii; assembly: GCF_040958095.1. NCBI lineage: Eukaryota > Metazoa > Arthropoda > Malacostraca > Decapoda > Cambaridae > Procambarus > Procambarus clarkii. Next base: position 43,818,133 of record NC_091178.1, on the reverse strand, counting down.
CGTATATATTTACGTAAAATCACACTACATGAAAAACGTGAAAAAAGTCACTATTTTACCATATATGAGGGTTTTAACTTCAAATCATAGAGCGAGGTTTCGTATTATTTAGATCCAAGAAGAGACATATGACAATGTTGTTTCCAATACAAATGATAAAAAACAATGTGTTTTCATTAGCATTAACTAAAATGTTCTTGATTTTCCGTTTATATTACCGATGGAAGATGTACACGTAAAACCGCTCTAATCCGGCTGAAACGTCGATATATGCAATAAAAACCGAACTTCTCCCCTTTTCAATATCTTACACAGTATTTTAACGAGAAACAAATAGATGATTGAAAATGAAGTATTTAAGGTTATTATCTAATCAATTATGTGTTTGCATCATTTTTATCGTATATATAATGAATTAATACCCATAGACTGAAAATTCACAAAAACGTTTAAAAACGGCAAAATATTGCCTAATTCGATAATATTTTGTTTATATCACATCAAGGAAAAGGAGATGATAAACGTCAAAATATTGCTAAATTCGACGATTATTCGTACGAAACAAAATGCAAGAAAACTTGCTTAAAATGCAATATTATGCGAAATTCTGAGATTTGAAGGCCAAATCACATATCGTGATACTCCATGAAATAGTATCGAAATGTTGGTAAAAACGTATATATTTACGTAAAATCACACTACATGAAAAACGTGAAAAAAGTCACTATTTTACCATATATGAGGGTTTTAACTTCAAATCATAGAGCGAGGTTTCGTATTATTTAGATCTAAGAAAAGACATATGACAATGTTGTTTCCAATACAAATGATAAAAAACAATGTGTTTTCATTAGCATTAACTAAAATGTTCTTGATTTTCCGTTTATATTATCGATGGAAGATGTACACGTAAAACCGCTCTAATCCAGCTGAAACGTCGATATATGCAATAAAAACCGAACTTCTCCCCTTTTCAATATCTTACACAGTATTTTAACGAGAAACAAATAGATGATTGAAAATGAAGTATTTAAGGTTATTATCTAATCAATTATGTGTTTGCATCATTTTTATCGTATATATAATGAATTAAACCCATAAACTGAAAATTCACAAAAACGTTTAAAAACGGCAAATTATTGCCTAATTCGATGATATTTTGTTTAAAGCACATAGAGGAAAAGTGGATGATAAACGTCAAAATATTGCTAAATTCGATGATTTTTCGTACGAAACAAAATGCAAGAAAACTTGCTTAAAATGCAATATTATGCGAAATTGTGAGATTTGAAGGCCAAATCACATATTGTGATACTACATGAAATAGTATCGAAATATTGGTAAAAACGTATATAATTACGTAAAATCACACTGCATGAAAAACGTGAAAAAAGTCACTATTTTACCATATATGAGGGTTTTAACTTCAAATCATAGAGCGAGGTTTCGTATTATTTAGATCTAAGAAAAGACATATGTCAATGTTGTTTCCAATACAAATGATAAAAAACAATGTGTTTTCATTAGCATTAACTAAAATGTTCTTGATTTTCCGTTTATATTATCGATGGAAGATGTACACGTAAAACAAATCCGGCTGAAACGTCGATATATGCAATAAAAACCGAACTTCTCCCCTTTTCAATATCTTACACAGTATTTTAACGAGAAACAAATAGATGATTGAAAATGAAGTATTTAAGGTTATTATCTAATCAATTATGTGTTTGCATCATTTTTATCGTATATATAATGAATTAAACCCATAAACTGAAAATTCACAAAAACGTTTAAAAACGGCAAATTATTGCCTAATTCGATGATATTTTGTTTAAAGCACATAGAGGAAAAGTGGATGATAAACGTCAAAATATTGCTAAATTCGATGATTTTTCGTACGAAACAAAATGCAAGAAAACTTGCTTAAAATGCAATATTATGCGAAATTGTGAGATTTGAAGGCCAAATCACATATTGTGATACTACATGAAATAGTATCGAAATATTGGTAAAAACGTATATAATTACGTAAAATCACACTGCATGAAAAACGTGAAAAAGTCACTATTTTACCATATATGAGGGTTTTAACTTCAAATCATAGAGCGAGGTTTCGTATTATTTAGATCTAATAAAAGACATATGTCAATGTTGTTTCCAATACAAATGATAAAAAACAATGTGTTTTCATTAGCATTAACTAAAATGTTCTTGATTTTCCGTTTATATTATCGATGGAAGATGTACACGTAAAACAAATCCGGCTGAAACGTCGATATATGCAATAAAAACCGAACTTCTCCCCTTTTCAATATCTTACACAGTATTTTAACGAGAAACAAATAGATGATTGAAAATGAAGTATTTAAGGTTATTATCTAATCAATTATGTGTTTGCATCATTTTTTCCGTATTTATAATGAATTAAACCCATAAACTGAAAATTCACAAAAACGTTTAAAAACGGCAAATTATTGCCTAATTCGATGATATTTTGTTTTAAGCACATAGAGGAAAAGTGGATGATAAACGTCAAAATATTGCTAAATTCGATGATTTTTCGTACGAAACAAAATGCAAGAAAACTTGCTTAAAATGCAATATTATGCGAAATTGTGAGATTTGAAGGCCAAATCACATATTGTGATACTACATGAAATAGTATCGAAATATTGGTAAAAACGTATATATTTACGTAAAATCACACTGCATGAAAAACGTGAAAAAGTCACTATTTTACCATATTCACATATTATTTGAAGGGTTTTAACTTCAAATCATAGAGCGAGGTTTCGTATTATTTAGATCTAAGAAAAGACATATGACAATGTTGTTTTCAATACAAATGATAAAAAACAATGTGTTTTCATTAGAATTAACTAAAATGTTCTTGATTTTCTGTTTATTTTACCGATGGAAGATGTACACGTAAAACCGCTCTAATCCGGCTGAAACGTCGATATATGCAATAAAAACCGAACTTCTCCCCTTTTCAATATCTTACACAGTATTTTAACGAGAAACAAATAGATGATTGAAAATGAAGTATTTAAGGTTACTATCTAATCAATTATGTGTTTGCATCATTTTGATCGTATATATAATGAATTAAACCCATAAACTGAAAATTCACAAAAACGTTTAAAAACGGCAAATTATTGCCTAATTCGATGATATTTTGTTTAAAGCACATAGAGGAAAAGTGGATGATAAACGTCAAAATATTGCTAAATTCGATGATTTTTCGTATGAAACAAAATGCAAGAAAACTTGCTTAAAATGCAATATTATGCGAAATTGTGAGATTTGAAGGCCAAATCACATATCGTGATACTACATGAAATAGTATCGAAATATTGGTAAAAACGTATATATTTACGTAAAATCACACTGCATGAAAAAGTGAAAAAAGTCACTATTTTACCATATATGAGGGTTTTAACTTCAAATCATAGAGCGAGATTTCGTATTATTTAGATCTAAGAAAAGACATATGACAATGTTGTGTTCAATACAAATGATAAAAAACAATGTGTTTTCATTAGAATTAACTAAAATGTTCTTGATTTTCTGTTTATTTTACCGATGGAAGATGTGCACGTAAAACCGCTCTAATCCGGCTGAAACGTCGATATATGCAATAAAAACCGAACTTCTCCCCTTTTCAATATCTTACACAGTATTTTAACGAGAAACAAATAGATGATTGAAAATGAAGTATTTAAGGTTACTATCTAATCAATTATGTGTTTGCATCATTTTTATCGTATATATAATGAATTAAACCCATAAACTGAAAATTCACAAAAACGTTTAAAAACGGCATAATTATTGCCTAATTCGATGATATTTTGTTTAAAGCACATAGAGGAAAAGTGGATGATAAACGTCAAAATATTGCTAAATTCGATGATTTTTCGTACGAAACAAAATGCAAGAAAACTTGCTTAAAATGCAATATTATGCGAAATTGTGAGATTTGAAGGCCAAATCACATATCGTGATAATACATGAAATAGTATCGAAATATTGGTAAAAACGTATATAATTACGTAAAATCACACTGCATGAAAAACGTGAAAAAAGTCACTATTTTACCATATATGAGGGTTTTAACTTCAAATCATAGAGCGAGGTTTCGTATTATTTAGATCTAAGAAAAGACATATGTCAATGTTGTTTCCAATACAAATGATAAAAAACAATGTGTTTTCATTAGCATTAACTAAAATGTTCTTGATTTTCCGTTTATATTATCGATGGAAGATGTACACGTAAAACCGCTCTAATCCGGCTGAAACGTCGATATATGCAATAAAAACCGAACTTCTCCCCTTTTCAATATCTTACACAGTATTTTAACGAGAAACAAATAGATGATTGAAAATGAAGTATTTAAGGTTATTATCTAATCAATTATGTGTTTGCATCATTTTTATCGTATATATAATGAATTAAACCCATAAACTGAAAATTCACAAAAACGTTTAAAAACGGCAAATTATTGCGTAATTCGATGATATTTTGTTTTAAGCACATAGAGGAAAAGTGGATGATAAACGTCAAAATATTGCTAAATTCGATGATTTTTCGTATGAAACAAAATGCAAGAAAACTTGCTTAAAATGCAATATTATGCGAAATTGTGAGATTTGAAGGCCAAATCACATATCGTGATACTACATGAAATAGTATCGAAATATTGGTAAAAACGTATATATTTACGTAAAATCACACTGCATGAAAAACGTGAAAAAAGTCACTATTTTACCATATATGAGGGTTTTAACTTCAAATCATAGAGCGAGATTTCGTATTATTTAGATCTAAGAAAAGACATATGACAATGTTGTTTTCAATACAAATGATAAAAAACAATGTGTTTTCATTAGAATTAACTAAAATGTTCTTGATTTTCTGTTTATATTACCGATGGAAGATGTACACGTATAACCGCTCTAATCCGGCTGAAACGTCGATATATGCAATAAAAACCGAACTTCTCCCCTTTTCAATATCTTACAAAGTATTTTAACGAGAAACAAATAGATGATTGAAAATGAAGTATTTAAGGGTATTATCTAATCAATTATGTGTTTGCATCATTTTTATCGTATATATAATGAATTAAACCCATAAACTGAAAATTCACAAAAACGTGGAAAAACGGCAAAATATTGCCTAATTCGGTCATATTTTGTTTAAATTACATAAAGGAAAAGGAGATGATAAACGTCAAAATATTGCTAAATTCGACGATTTTTCGTACAAAACAAAATGCAAGAAAACTTGCTTAAAATGCAATATTATGCGAAATTCTGAGATTTGAATGCCAAATCACATATCGTGATACTACATGAAATAGTATCAAAATACTGGTAAAAACGTATATTTTTACGTAAAATCACACAACATGAAAAACGTGAAAAAGTTCACTATTTTACCATATATAAGGGTTTTAACTTCAAATCATAGAGCGAGGTTTCGTATTATTTAGATCTAATTAAAGACATATGACAATGTTGTTTCCAATACAAATGATAAAAAACAATGTGTTTTCATTAGCATTAACTAAAATGTTCTTGATTTTCGGTTTATATTACCGATGGAAGATGTACACGTAAAACCGCTCTAATCCGGCTGAAACGTCGATATATGCAATAAAAACCGAACTTCTCCCCTTTTCAATATCTTACACAGTATTTTAACGAGAAACAAATAGATGATTGAAAATGAAGTATTTAAGGTTATTATCTAATCAATTATGTGTTTGCATCATTTTTATCGTATATATAATGAATTAAACCCATAAACTGAAAATTCACAAAAACGTTTAAAAACGGCAAATTATTGCCTAATTCGATGATATTTTGTTTAAAGCACATAGAGGAAAAGTGGATGATAAACGTCAAAATATTGCTAAATTCGATGATTTTTCGTACGAAACAAAATGCAAGAAAACTTGCTTAAAATGCAATATTATGCGAAATTGTGAGATTTGAAGGCCAAATCCCATATCGTGATACTACATGAAATAGTATCGAAATATTGGTAAAAACGTATATATTTACGTAAAATCACACTGCATGAAAAACGTGAAAAAAGTCACTATTTTACCATATATGAGGGTTTTAACTTCAAATCATAGAGCGAGGTTTCGTATTATTTAGATCTAATTAAAGACATATGACAATGTTGTTTCCAATACAAATGATAAAAAACAATGTGTTTTCATTAGCATTAACTAAAATGTTCTTGATTTTCGGTTTATATTACCGATGGAAGATGTACACGTAAAACCTCTCTAATCCGGCTGAAACGTCGATATATGCAATAAAAACCGAACTTCTCCCCTTTTCAATATCTTACACAGTATTTTAACGAGAAACAAATAGATGATTGAAAATGAAGTATTTAAGGTTATTATCTAATCAATTATGTGTTTGCATCATTTTTATCGTATATATAATGAATTAATACCCATAGACTGAAAATTCACAAAAACGTGGAAAAACGGCAAAATATTGCCTAATTCGATAATATTTTGTTTAAATCACATAAAGGAAAAGGAGATGATAAACGTCAAAATATTGCTAAATTCGACGATTATTCGTACGAAACAAAATGCAAGAAAACTTGCTTAAAATGCAAAATTATGCGAAATTCTGAGATTTGAAGGCCAAATCACATATCGTGATACTCCATGAAATAGTATCGAAATGTTGGTAAAAACGTACATATTTGCGTAAAATCACACTACATGAAAAACGTGAAAAAAGTCACTATTTTACCATATATGAGGGTTTTAACTTCAAATCATAGAGCGAGGTTTCGTATTATTTAGATCTAAGAAAAGACATATGACAATGTTGTTTCCAATACAAATGATAAAAAACAATGTGTTTTCATTAGCATTAACTAAAATGTTCTTGATTTTCCGTTTATATTATCGATGGAAGATGTACACGTAAAACCGCTCTAATCCAGCTGAAACGTCGATATATGCAATAAAAACCGAACTTCTCCCCTTTTCAATATCTTACACAGTATTTTAACGAGAAACAAATAGATGATTGAAAATGAAGTATTTAAGGTTATTATCTAATCACTTATGTGTTTGCATCATTTTTATCGTATATATAATGAATTATTACCCATAGAATGAAAATTCACAAAAACGTGGAAAAACGGCAAAATATTGCCTAATTCGATGATATTTTGTTTAAATCACATAGAGGAAAAGTGGATGACAAACGTCAAAATATTGCTAAATTAGACGATTTTTCGTTCGAAACAAAATGCGAGAAAACTTGCTTAAAATGCAATATTATGCGACATTCTGAGATTTGAGAGCCAAATCACATATCGTGAGACTACATGAAATAGTATCGAAATATTGGTAAAAACGTATATATTTACGTAAAATCACACTACATGAAAAACGTGAAAAAAGTCACTATTTTACCATATATGAGGGTTTTAACTTCAAATCATAGAGCGAGGTTTCGTATTATTTAGATCCAAGAAGAGACATATGACAATGTTGTTTCCAATACAAATGATAAAAAACAATGTGTTTTCATTAGCATTAACTAAAATGTTCTTGATTTTCCGTTTATATTACCGATGGAAGATGTACACGTAAAACCGCTCTAATCCGGCTGAAACGTCGATATATGCAATAAAAACCGAACTTCTCCCCTTTTCAATATCTTACACAGTATTTTAACGAGAAACAAATAGATGATTGAAAATGAAGTATTTAAGGTTATTATCTAATCAATTATGTGTTTGCATCATTTTTATCGTATATATAATGAATTAAACCCATAAACTGAAAATTCACAAAAACGTTTAAAAACGGCAAATTATTGCCTAATTCGATGATATTTTGTTTAAAGCACATAGAGGAAAAGTGGATGATAAACGTCAAAATATTGCTAAATTCGACGATTTTTCGTACGAAACAAAATGCAAGAAAACTTGCTTAAAATGCAATATTATGCGAAATTCTGAGATTTGAATGCCAAATCACATATCGTGATACTACATGAAATAGTATCAAAATACTGGTAAAAACGTATATTTTTACGTAAAATCACACAACATGAAAAACGTGAAAAAGTTCACTATTTTACCATATATAAGGGTTTTAACTTCAAATCATAGAGCGAGGTTTCGTATTATTTAGATCTAATTAAAGACATATGACAATGTTGTTTCCAATACAAATGATAAAAAACAATGTGTTTTCATTAGCATTAACTAAAATGTTCTTGATTTTCGGTTTATATTACCGATGGAAGATGTACACGTAAAACCGCTCTAATCCGGCTGAAACGTCGATATATGCAATAAAAACCGAACTTCTCCCCTTTTCAATATCTTACACAGTATTTTAACGAGAAACAAATAGATGATTGAAAATGAAGTATTTAAGGTTATTATCTAATCAATTATGTGTTTGCATCATTTTTATCGTATAGATAATGAATTAATACCCATAGACTGAAAATTCACAAAAACGTGGAAAAACGGCAAAATATTGCCTAATTCGATAATATTTTGTTTAAATCACATAAAGGAAAAGGAGATGATAAACGTCAAAATATTGCTAAATTCGACGATTTTTCGTACGAAACAAAATGCAAGAAAACTTGCTTAAAATGCAATATTATGCGAAATTCTGAGATTTGAAGGCCAAATCACATATCGTGATACTCCATGAAATAGTATCGAAATGTTGGTAAAAACGTATATATTTACGTAAAATCACACTACATGAAAAACGTGAAAAAAGTCACTATTTTACCATATATGAGGGTTTTAACTTCAAATCATAGAGCGAGGTTTCGTATTATTTAGATCTAATTAAAGACATATGACAATGTTGTTTCCAATACAAATGATAAAAAACAATGTGTTTTCATTAGCATTAACTAAAATGTACTTGATTTTCCGTTTATATTATCGATGGAAGATGTACACGTAAAACCGCTCTAATCCGGCTGAAACGTCGATATATGCAATAAAAACCGAACTTCTCCCCTTTTCAATATCTTACACAGTATTTTAACGAGAAACAAATAGATGATTGAAAATGAAGTATTTAAGGTTATTATCTAATCAATTATGTGTTTGCATCATTTTTATCGTATATATAATGAATTAAACCCATAAACTGAAAATTCACAAAAACGTTTAAAAACGGCAAATTATTGCCTAATTCGATGATATTTTGTTTAAAGCACATAGAGGAAAAGTGGATGATAAACGTCAAAATATTGCTAAATTCGATGATTTTTCGTACGAAACAAAATGCAAGAAAACTTGCTTAAAATGCAATATTATGCGAAATTGTGAGATTTGAAGGCCAAATCACATATCGTGATACTACATGAAATAGAATCGAAATATTGGTAAAAACGTATATATTTACGTAAAATCACACTGCATGAAAAACGTGAAAAAAGTCACTATTTTACCATATATGAGGGTTTTAACTTCAAATCATAGAGCGAGGTTTCGTATTATTTAGATCTAATTAAAGACATATGACAATGTTGTTTCCAATACAAATGATAAAAAACAATGTGTTTTCATTAGCATTAACTAAAATGTTCTTGATTTTCGGTTTATATTACCGATGGAAGATGTACACGTAAAACCTCTCTAATCCGGCTGAAACGTCGATATATGCAATAAAAACCGAACTTCTCCCCTTTTCAATATCTTACACAGTATTTTAACGAGAAACAAATAGATGATTGAAAATGAAGTATTTAAGGTTATTATCTAATCAATTATGTGTTTGCATCATTTTTATCGTATATATAATGAATTAATACCCATAGACTGAAAATTCACAAAAACGTGGAAAAACGGCAAAATATTGCCTAATTCGATAATATTTTGTTTAAAGCACATAGAGGAAAAGTGGATGATAAACGTCAAAATATTGCTAAATTCGACGATTTTTCGTACGAAACAAAATGCAAGAAAACTTGCTTAAAATGCAAAATTATGCGAAATTCTGAGATTTGAAGGCCAAATCACATATCGTGATACTCCATGAAATAGTATCGAAATGTTGGTAAAAACGTATATATTTGCGTAAAATCACACTACATGAAAAACGTGAAAAAAGTCACTATTTTACCATATATGAGGGTTTTAACTTCAAATCATAGAGCGAGGTTTCGTATTATTTAGATCTAAGAAAAGACATATGACAATGTTGTTTCCAATACAAATGATAAAAAACAATGTGTTTTCATTAGCATTAACTAAAATGTTCTTGATTTTCCGTTTATATTATCGATGGAAGATGTACACGTAAAACCGCTCTAATCCGGCTGAAACGTCGATATATGCAATAAAAACCGAACTTCTCCCCTTTTCAATATCTTACACAGTATTTTAACGAGAAACAAATAGATGATTGAAAATGAAGTATTTAAGGTTATTATCTAATCAATTATGTGTTTGCATCATTTTTATCGTATATATAATGAATTAAACCCATAAACTGAAAATTCACAAAAACGTTTAAAAACGGCAAATTATTGCCTAATTCGATGATATTTTGTTTAAAGCACATAGAGGAAAAGTGGAGTATAAACGTCAAAATATTGCTAAATTCGATGATTTTTCGTACGAAACAAAATGCAAGAAAACTTGCTTAAAATGCAATATTATGCGAAATTGTGAGATTTGAAGGCCAAATCACATATCGTGATACTACATGAAATAGTATCGAAATATTGGTAAAAACGTATATATTTACGTAAAATCACACTGCATGAAAAACGTGAAAAAAGTCACTATTTTACCATATATGAGGGTTTTAACTTCAAATCATAGAGCGAGGTTTCGTATTATTTAGATCTAATTAAAGACATATGACAATGTTGTTTCCAATACAAATGATAAAAAACAATGTGTTTTCATTAGCATTAACTAAAATGTTCTTGATTTTCGGTTTATATTACCGATGGAAGATGTACACGTAAAACCTCTCTAATCCGGCTGAAACGTCGATATATGCAATAAAAACCGAACTTCTCCCCTTTTCAATATCTTACACAGTATTTTAACGAGAAACAAATAGATGATTGAAAATGAAGTATTTAAGGTTATTATCTAATCAATTATGTGTTTGCATCATTTTTATCGTATATATAATGAATTAATACCCATAGACTGAAAATTCACAAAAACGTGGAAAAACGGCAAAATATTGCCTAATTCGATAATATTTTGTTTAAATCACATAAAGGAAAAGGAGATGATAAACGTCAAAATATTGCTAAATTCGACGATTATTCGTACGAAACAAAATGCAAGAAAACTTGCTTAAAATGCAAAATTATGCGAAATTCTGAGATTTGAAGGCCAAATCACATATCGTGATACTCCATGAAATAGTATCGAAATGTTGGTAAAAACGTATATATTTGCGTAAAATCACACTACATGAAAAACGTGAAAAAAGTCACTATTTTACCATATATGAGGGTTTTAACTTCAAATCATAGAGCGAGGTTTCGTATTATTTAGATCTAAGAAAAGACATATGACAATGTTGTTTCCAATACAAATGATAAAAAACAATGTGTTTTCATTAGCATTAACTAAAATGTTCTTGATTTTCCGTTTATATTATCGATGGAAGATGTACACGTAAAACCGCTCTAATCCAGCTGAAACGTCGATATATGCAATAAAAACCGAACTTCTCCCCTTTTCAATATCTTACACAGTATTTTAACGAGAAACAAATAGATGATTGAAAATGAAGTATTTAAGGTTATTATCTAATCACTTATGTGTTTGCATCATTTTTATCGTATATATAATGAATTATTACCCATAGACTGAAAATTCACAAAAACGTGGAAAAACGGCAAAATATTGCCTAATTCGATGATATTTTGTTTAAATCACATAGAGGAAAAGTGGATGACAAACGTCAAAATATTGCTAAATTAGACGATTTTTCGTACGAAACAAAATGCGAGAAAACTTGCTTAAAATGCAATATTATGCGACATTCTGAGATTTGAGAGCCAAATCACATATCGTGAGACTACATGAAATAGTATCGAAATATTGGTAAAAACGTATATATTTACGTAAAATCACACTACATGAAAAACGTGAAAAAAGTCACTATTTTACCATATATGAGGGTTTTAACTTCAAATCATAGAGCGAGGTTTCGTATTATTTAGATCCAAGAAGAGACATATGACAATGTTGTTTCCAATACAAATGATAAAAAACAATGTGTTTTCATTAGCATTAACTAAAATGTTCTTGATTTTCCGTTTATATTACCGATGGAAGATGTACACGTAAAACCGCTCTAATCCGGCTGAAACGTCGATATATGCAATAAAAACCGAACTTCTCCCCTTTTCAATATCTTACACAGTATTTTAACGAGAAACAAATAGATGATTGAAAATGAAGTATTTAAGGTTATTATCTAATCAATTATCTGTTTGCATCATTTTTATCGTATATATAATGAATTAATACCCATAGACTGAAAATTCACAAAAACGTGGAAAAACGGCAAAATATTGCCTAATTCGATAATATTTTGTTTAAATCACATAAAGGAAAAGGAGATGATAAACGTCAAAATATTGCTAAATTCGACGATTATTCGTACGAAACAAAATGCAAGAAAACTTGCTTAAAATGCAAAATTATGCGAAATTCTGAGATTTGAAGGCCAAATCACATATCGTGATACTCCATGAAATAGTATCGAAATGTTGGTAAAAACGTATATATTTGCGTAAAATCACACTACATGAAAAACGTGAAAAAAGTCACTATTTTACCATATATGAGGGTTTTAACTTCAAATCATAGAGCGAGGTTTCGTATTATTTAGATCTAAGAAAAGACATATGTCAATGTTGTTTCCAATACAAATGATAAAAAACAATGTGTTTTCATTAGCATTAACTAAAATGTTCTTGATTTTCCGTTTATATTATCGATGGAAGATGTACACGTAAAACCGCTCTAATCCGGCTGAAACGTCGATATATGCAATAAAAACCGAACTTCTCCCCTTTTCAATATCTTACACAGTATTTTAACGAGAAACAAATAGATGATTGAAAATGAAGTATTTAAGGTTATTATCTAATCAATTATGTGTTTGCATCATTTTTATCGTATATATAATGAATTAAACCCATAAACTGAAAATTCACAAAAACGTTTAAAAACGGCAAATTATTGCGTAATTCGATGATATTTTGTTTTAAGCACATAGAGGAAAAGTGGATGATAAACGTCAAAATATTGCTAAATTCGATGATTTTTCGTATGAAACAAAATGCAAGAAAACTTGCTTAAAATGCAATATTATGCGAAATTGTGAGATTTGAAGGCCAAATCACATATCGTGATACTACATGAAATAGTATCGAAATATTGGTAAAAACGTATATATTTACGTAAAATCACACTGCATGAAAAACGTGAAAAAAGTCACTATTTTACCATATATGAGGGTTTTAACTTCAAATCATAGAGCGAGATTTCGTATTATTTAGATCTAAGAAAAGACATATGACAATGTTGTTTTCAATACAAATGATAAAAAACAATGTGTTTTCATTAGAATTAACTAAAATGTTCTTGATTTTCTGTTTATATTACCGATGGAAGATGTACACGTAAAACCGCTCTAATCCGGCTGAAACGTCGATATATGCAATAAAAACCGAACTTCTCCCCTTTTCAATATCTTACACAGTATTTTAACGAGAAACAAATAGATGATTGAAAATGAAGTATTTAAGGGTATTATCTAATCAATTATGTGTTTGCATCATTTTTATCGTATATATAATGAATTAAACCCATAAACTGAAAATTCACAAAAACGTGGAAAAACGGCAAAATATTGCCTAATTCGGTCATATTTTGTTTAAATTACATAAAGGAAAAGGAGATGATAAACGTCAAAATATTGCTAAATTCGACGATTTTTCGTACAAAACAAAATGCAAGAAAACTTGCTTAAAATGCAATATTATGCGAAATTCTAAGATTTGAATGCCAAATCACATATCGTGATACTACCTGAAATAGTATCAAAATACTGGTAAAAACGTATATTTTTACGTAAAATCACACAACATGAAAAACGTGAAAAAGTTCACTATTTTACCATATATAAGGGTTTTAACTTCAAATCATAGAGCGAGGTTTCGTATTATTTAGATCTAATTAAAGACATATGACAATGTTGTTTCCAATACAAATGATAAAAAACAATGTGTTTTCATTAGCATTAACTAAAATGTTCTTGATTTTCGGTTTATATTACCGATGGAAGATGTACACGTAAAACCGCTCTAATCCGGCTGAAACGTCGATATATGCAATAAAAACCGAACTTCTCCCCTTTTCAATATCTTACACAGTATTTTAACGAGAAACAAATAGATGATTGAAAATGAAGTATTTAAGGTTATTATCTAATCAATTATGTGTTTGCATCATTTTTATCGTATATATAATGAATTAAACCCATAAACTGAAAATTCACAAAAACGTTTAAAAACGGCAAATTATTGCCTAATTCGATGATATTTTGTTTAAAATACATAGAGGAAAAGTGGATGATAAACGTCAAAATATTGCTAAATTCGATGATTTTTCGTACGAAACAAAATGCAAGAAAACTTGCTTAAAATGCAATATTATGCGAAATTGTGAGATTTGAAGGCCAAATCCCATATCGTGATACTACATGAAATAGTATCGAAATATTGGTAAAAACGTATATATTTACGTAAAATCACACAGCATGAAAAACGTGAAAAAAGTCACTATTTTACCATATATGAGGGTTTTAACTTCAAATCATAGAGCGAGGTTTCGTATTATTTAGATCTAATTAAAGACATATGACAATGTTGTTTCCAATACAAATGATAAAAAACAATGTGTTTTCATTAGCATTAACTAAAATGTTCTTGATTTTCGGTTTATATTACCGATGGAAGATGTACACGTAAAACCGCTCTAATCCGGCTGAAACGTCGATATATGCAATAAAAACCGAACTTCTCCCCTTTTCAATATCTTACACAGTATTTTAACGAGAAACAAATAGATGATTGAAAATGAAGTATTTAAGGGTATTATCTAATCAATTATGTGTTTGCATCATTTTTATCGTATATATAATGAATTAAACCCATAAACTGAAAATTCACAAAAACGTGGAAAAACGGCAAAATATTGCCTAATTCGGTCATATTTTGTTTAAATTACATAAAGGAAAAGGAGATGATAAACGTCAAAATATTGCTAAATTCGACGATTTTTCGTACAAAACAAAATGCAAGAAAACTTGCTTAAAATGCAATATTATGCGAAATTCTAAGATTTGAATGCCAAATCACATATCGTGATACTACCTGAAATAGTATCAAAATACTGGTAAAAACGTATATTTTTACGTAAAATCACACAACATGAAAAACGTGAAAAAGTTCACTATTTTACCATATATAAGGGTTTTAACTTCAAATCATAGAGCGAGGTTTCGTATTATTTAGATCTAATTAAAGACATATGACAATGTTGTTTCCAATACAAATGATAAAAAACAATGTGTTTTCATTAGCATTAACTAAAATGTTCTTGATTTTCGGTTTATATTACCGATGGAAGATGTACACGTAAAACCGCTCTAATCCGGCTGAAACGTCGATATATGCAATAAAAACCGAACTTCTCCCCTTTTCAATATCTTACACAGTATTTTAACGAGAAACAAATAGATGATTGAAAATGAAGTATTTAAGGTTATTATCTAATCAATTATGTGTTTGCATCATTTTTATCGTATATATAATGAATTAAACCCATAAACTGAAAATTCACAAAAACGTTTAAAAACGGCAAATTATTGCCTAATTCGATGATATTTTGTTTAAAGCACATAGAGGAAAAGTGGATGATAAACGTCAAAATATTGCTAAATTCGATGATTTTTCGTACGAAACAAAATGCAAGAAAACTTGCTTAAAATGCAATATTATGCGAAATTGTGAGATTTGAAGGCCAAATCCCATATCGTGATACTACATGAAATAGTATCGAAATATTGGTAAAAACGTATATATTTACGTAAAATCACACTGCATGAAAAACGTGAAAAAAGTCACTATTTTACCATATATGAGGGTTTTAACTTCAAATCATAGAGCGAGGTTTCGTATTATTTAGATCTAATTAAAGACATATGACAATGTTGTTTCCAATACAAATGATAAAAAACAATGTGTTTTCATTAGCATTAACTAAAATGTTCTTGATTTTCGGTTTATATTACCGATGGAAGATGTACACGTAAAACCTCTCTAATCCGGCTGAAACGTCGATATATGCAATAAAAACCGAACTTCTCCCCTTTTCAATATCTTACACAGTATTTTAACGAGAAACAAATAGATGATTGAAAATGAAGTATTTAAGGGTATTATCTAATCAATTATGTGTTTGCATCATTTTTATCGTATATATAATGAATTAAACCCATAAACTGAAAATTCACAAAAACGTGGAAAAACGGCAAAATATTGCCTAATTCGGTCATATTTTGTTTAAATTACATAAAGGAAAAGGAGATGATAAACGTCAAAATATTGCTAAATTCGACGATTTTTCGTACAAAACAAAATGCAAGAAAACTTGCTTAAAATGCAATATTATGCGAAATTCTAAGATTTGAATGCCAAATCACATATCGTGATACTACCTGAAATAGTATCAAAATACTGGTAAAAACGTATATTTTTACGTAAAATCACACAACATGAAAAACGTGAAAAAGTTCACTATTTTACCATATATAAGGGTTTTAACTTCAAATCATAGAGCGAGGTTTCGTATTATTTAGATCTAATTAAAGACATATGACAATGTTGTTTCCAATACAAATGATAAAAAACAATGTGTTTTCATTAGCATTAACTAAAATGTTCTTGATTTTCGGTTTATATTACCGATGGAAGATGTACACGTAAAACCGCTCTAATCCGGCTGAAACGTCGATATATGCAATAAAAACCGAACTTCTCCCCTTTTCAATATCTTACACAGTATTTTAACGAGAAACAAATAGATGATTGAAAATGAAGTATTTAAGGTTATTATCTAATCAATTATGTGTTTGCATCATTTTTATCGTATATATAATGAATTAAACCCATAAACTGAAAATTCACAAAAACGTTTAAAAACGGCAAATTATTGCCTAATTCGATGATATTTTGTTTAAAGCACATAGAGGAAAAGTGGATGATAAACGTCAAAATATTGCTAAATTCGATGATTTTTCGTACGAAACAAAATGCAAGAAAACTTGCTTAAAATGCAATATTATGCGAAATTGTGAGATTTGAAGGCCAAATCCCATATCGTGATACTACATGAAATAGTATCGAAATATTGGTAAAAACGTATATATTTACGTAAAATCACACTGCATGAAAAACGTGAAAAAAGTCACTATTTTACCATATATGAGGGTTTTAACTTCAAATCATAGAGCGAGGTTTCGTATTATTTAGATCTAATTAAAGACATATGACAATGTTGTTTCCAATACAAATGATAAAAAACAATGTGTTTTCATTAGCATTAACTAAAATGTTCTTGATTTTCGGTTTATATTACCGATGGAAGATGTACACGTAAAACCTCTCTAATCCGGCTGAAACGTCGATATATGCAATAAAAACCGAACTTCTCCCCTTTTCAATATCTTACACAGTATTTTAACGAGAAACAAATAGATGATTGAAAATGAAGTATTTAAGGTTATTATCTAATCAATTATGTGTTTGCATCATTTTTATCGTATATATAATGAATTAAACCCATAAACTGAAAATTCACAAAAACGTTTAAAAACGGCAAATTATTGCCTAATTCGATGATATTTTGTTTAAAGCACATAGAGGAAAAGTGGATGATAAACGTCAAAATATTGCTAAATTCGATGATTTTTCGTACGAAACAAAATGCAAGAAAACTTGCTTAAAATGCAATATTATGCGAAATTGTGAGATTTGAAGGCCAAATCCCATATCGTGATACTACATGAAATAGTATCGAAATATTGGTAAAAACGTATATATTTACGTAAAATCACACTGCATGAAAAACGTGAAAAAAGTCACTATTTTACCATATATGAGGGTTTTAACTTCAAATCATAGAGCGAGGTTTCGTATTATTTAGATCTAATTAAAGACATATGACAATGTTGTTTCCAATACAAATGATAAAAAACAATGTGTTTTCATTAGCATTAACTAAAATGTTCTTGATTTTCGGTTTATATTACCGATGGAAGATGTACACGTAAAACCTCTCTAATCCGGCTGAAACGTCGATATATGCAATAAAAACCGAACTTCTCCCCTTTTCAATATCTTACACAGTATTTTAACGAGAAACAAATAGATGATTGAAAATGAAGTATTTAAGGTTATTATCTAATCAATTATGTGTTTGCATCATTTTTATCGTATATATAATGAATTAATACCCATAGACTGAAAATTCACAAAAACGTGGAAAAACGGCAAAATATTGCCTAATTCGATAATATTTTGTTTAAATCACATAAAGGAAAAGGAGATGATAAACGTCAAAATATTGCTAAATTCGACGATTATTCGTACGAAACAAAATGCAAGAAAACTTGCTTAAAATGCAAAATTATGCGAAATTCTGAGATTTGAAGGCCAAATCACATATCGTGATACTCCATGAAATAGTATCGAAATGTTGGTAAAAACGTACATATTTGCGTAAAATCACACTAAATGAAAAACGTGAAAAAAGTCACTATTTTACCATATATGAGGGTTTTAACTTCAAATCATAGAGCGAGGTTTCGTATTATTTAGATCTAAGAAAAGACATATGACAATGTT
This sequence comes from Procambarus clarkii, assembly GCF_040958095.1. Taxonomy (NCBI): domain Eukaryota; kingdom Metazoa; phylum Arthropoda; class Malacostraca; order Decapoda; family Cambaridae; genus Procambarus; species Procambarus clarkii. The sequence continues at coordinate 43,799,141 of NC_091178.1, read as the reverse complement.
GTTTCCAATACAAATGATAAAAAACAATGTGTTTTCATTAGCATTAACTAAAATGTTCTTGATTTTCCGTTTATATTACCGATGGAAGATGTACACGTAAAACCGCTCTAATCCGGCTGAAACGTCGATATATGCAATAAAAACCGAACTTCTCCCCTTTTCAATATCTTACACAGTATTTTAACGAGAAACAAATAGATGATTGAAAATGAAGTATTTAAGGTTATTATCTAATCAATTATGTGTTTGCATCATTTTTATCGTATATATAATGAATTAAACCCATAAACTGAAAATTCACATAAACGTTTAAAAACGGCAAATTATTGCCTAATTCGATGATATTTTGTTTAAAGCACATAGAGGAAAAGTGGATGATAAACGTCAAAATATTGCTAAATTCGACGATTTTTCGTACGAAACAAAATGCAAGAAAACTTGCTTAAAATGCAATATTATGCGAAATTCTGAGATTTGAAGGCCAAATCACATATCGTGATACTCCATGAAATAGTATCGAAATGTTGGTAAAAACGTATATATTTACGTAAAATCACACTACATGAAAAACGTGAAAAAAGTCACTATTTTACCATATATGAGGGTTTTAACTTCAAATCATAGAGCGAGGTTTCGTATTATTTAGATCTAATTAAAGACATATGACAATGTTGTTTCCAATACAAATGATAAAAAACAATGTGTTTTCATTAGCATTAACTAAAATGTACTTGATTTTCCGTTTATATTATCGATGGAAGATGTACACGTAAAACCGCTCTAATCCGGCTGAAACGTCGATATATGCAATAAAAACCGAACTTCTCCCCTTTTCAATATCTTACACAGTATTTTAACGAGAAACAAATAGATGATTGAAAATGAAGTATTTAAGGTTATTATCTAATCAATTATGTGTTTGCATCATTTTTATCGTATATATAATGAATTAAACCCATAAACTGAAAATTCACAAAAACGTTTAAAAACGGCAAATTATTGCCTAATTCGATGATATTTTGTTTAAAGCACATAGAGGAAAAGTGGATGATAAACGTCAAAATATTGCTAAATTCGATGATTTTTCGTACGAAACAAAATGCAAGAAAACTTGCTTAAAATGCAATATTATGCGAAATTGTGAGATTTGAAGGCCAAATCACATATCGTGATACTACATGAAATAGTATCGAAATATTGGTAAAAACGTATATATTTACGTAAAATCACACTGCATGAAAAACGTGAAAAAAGTCACTATTTTACCATATATGAGGGTTTTAACTTCAAATCATAGAGCGAGGTTTCGTATTATTTAGATCTAATTAAAGACATATGACAATGTTGTTTCCAATACAAATGATAAAAAACAATGTGTTTTCATTAGCATTAACTAAAATGTTCTTGATTTTCGGTTTATATTACCGATGGAAGATGTACACGTAAAACCTCTCTAATCCGGCTGAAACGTCGATATATGCAATAAAAACCGAACTTCTCCCCTTTTCAATATCTTACACAGTATTTTAACGAGAAACAAATAGATGATTGAAAATGAAGTATTTAAGGTTATTATCTAATCAATTATGTGTTTGCATCATTTTTATCGTATATATAATGAATTAATACCCATAGACTGAAAATTCACAAAAACGTGGAAAAACGGCAAAATATTGCCTAATTCGATAATATTTTGTTTAAAGCACATAGAGGAAAAGTGGATGATAAACGTCAAAATATTGCTAAATTCGACGATTTTTCGTACGAAACAAAATGCAAGAAAACTTGCTTAAAATGCAAAATTATGCGAAATTCTGAGATTTGAAGGCCAAATCACATATCGTGATACTCCATGAAATAGTATCGAAATGTTGGTAAAAACGTATATATTTGCGTAAAATCACACTACATGAAAAACGTGAAAAAAGTCACTATTTTACCATATATGAGGGTTTTAACTTCAAATCATAGAGCGAGGTTTCGTATTATTTAGATCTAAGAAAAGACATATGACAATGTTGTTTCCAATACAAATGATAAAAAACAATGTGTTTTCATTAGCATTAACTAAAATGTTCTTGATTTTCCGTTTATATTATCGATGGAAGATGTACACGTAAAACCGCTCTAATCCGGCTGAAACGTCGATATATGCAATAAAAACCGAACTTCTCCCCTTTTCAATATCTTACACAGTATTTTAACGAGAAACAAATAGATGATTGAAAATGAAGTATTTAAGGTTATTATCTAATCAATTATGTGTTTGCATCATTTTTATCGTATATATAATGAATTAAACCCATAAACTGAAAATTCACAAAAACGTTTAAAAACGGCAAATTATTGCCTAATTCGATGATATTTTGTTTAAAGCACATAGAGGAAAAGTGGAGTATAAACGTCAAAATATTGCTAAATTCGATGATTTTTCGTACGAAACAAAATGCAAGAAAACTTGCTTAAAATGCAATATTATGCGAAATTGTGAGATTTGAAGGCCAAATCACATATCGTGATACTACATGAAATAGTATCGAAATATTGGTAAAAACGTATATATTTACGTAAAATCACACTGCATGAAAAACGTGTAAAAAGTCACTATTTTACCATATATGAGGGTTTTAACTTCAAATCATAGAGCGAGGTTTCGTATTATTTAGATCTAATTAAAGACATATGACAATGTTGTTTCCAATACAAATGATAAAAAACAATGTGTTTTCATTAGCATTAACTAAAATGTTCTTGATTTTCGGTTTATATTACCGATGGAAGATGTACACGTAAAACCTCTCTAATCCGGCTGAAACGTCGATATATGCAATAAAAACCGAACTTCTCCCCTTTTCAATATCTTACACAGTATTTTAACGAGAAACAAATAGATGATTGAAAATGAAGTATTTAAGGTTATTATCTAATCAATTATGTGTTTGCATCATTTTTATCGTATATATAATGAATTAATACCCATAGACTGAAAATTCACAAAAACGTGGAAAAACGGCAAAATATTGCCTAATTCGATAATATTTTGTTTAAATCACATAAAGGAAAAGGAGATGATAAACGTCAAAATATTGCTAAATTCGACGATTATTCGTACGAAACAAAATGCAAGAAAACTTGCTTAAAATGCAAAATTATGCGAAATTCTGAGATTTGAAGGCCAAATCACATATCGTGATACTCCATGAAATAGTATCGAAATGTTGGTAAAAACGTATATATTTGCGTAAAATCACACTACATGAAAAACGTGAAAAAAGTCACTATTTTACCATATATGAGGGTTTTAACTTCAAATCATAGAGCGAGGTTTCGTATTATTTAGATCTAAGAAAAGACATATGACAATGTTGTTTCCAATACAAATGATAAAAAACAATGTGTTTTCATTAGCATTAACTAAAATGTTCTTGATTTTCCGTTTATATTATCGATGGAAGATGTACACGTAAAACCGCTCTAATCCAGCTGAAACGTCGATATATGCAATAAAAACCGAACTTCTCCCCTTTTCAATATCTTACACAGTATTTTAACGAGAAACAAATAGATGATTGAAAATGAAGTATTTAAGGTTATTATCTAATCACTTATGTGTTTGCATCATTTTTATCGTATATATAATGAATTATTACCCATAGACTGAAAATTCACAAAAACGTGGAAAAACGGCAAAATATTGCCTAATTCGATGATATTTTGTTTAAATCACATAGAGGAAAAGTGGATGACAAACGTCAAAATATTGCTAAATTAGACGATTTTTCGTACGAAACAAAATGCGAGAAAACTTGCTTAAAATGCAATATTATGCGACATTCTGAGATTTGAGAGCCAAATCACATATCGTGAGACTACATGAAATAGTATCGAAATATTGGTAAAAACGTATATATTTACGTAAAATCACACTACATGAAAAACGTGAAAAAAGTCACTATTTTACCATATATGAGGGTTTTAACTTCAAATCATAGAGCGAGGTTTCGTATTATTTAGATCCAAGAAGAGACATATGACAATGTTGTTTCCAATACAAATGATAAAAAACAATGTGTTTTCATTAGCATTAACTAAAATGTTCTTGATTTTCCGTTTATATTACCGATGGAAGATGTACACGTAAAACCGCTCTAATCCGGCTGAAACGTCGATATATGCAATAAAAACCGAACTTCTCCCCTTTTCAATATCTTACACAGTATTTTAACGAGAAACAAATAGATGATTGAAAATGAAGTATTTAAGGTTATTATCTAATCAATTATGTGTTTGCATCATTTTTATCGTATATATAATGAATTAAACCCATAAACTGAAAATTCACAAAAACGTTTAAAAACGGCAAATTATTGCCTAATTCGATGATATTTTGTTTAAAGCACATAGAGGAAAAGTGGATGATAAACGTCAAAATATTGCGAAATTCGATGATTTTTCGTACGAAACAAAATGCAAGAAAACTTGCTTAAAATGCAATATTATGCGAAATTGTGAGATTTGAAGGCCAAATCACATATCGTGATACTACATGAAATAGTATCGAAATATTGGTAAAAACGTATATATTTACGTAAAATCACACTGCATGAAAAACGTGAAAAAAGTCACTATTTTACCATATATGAGGGTTTTAACTTCAAATCATAGAGCGAGGTTTCGTATTATTTAGATCTAATTAAAGACATATGACAATGTTGTTTCCAATACAAATGATAAAAAACAATGTGTTTTCATTAGCATTAACTAAAATGTTCTTGATTTTCGGTTTATATTACCGATGGAAGATGTACACGTAAAACCGCTTTAATCCGGCTGAAACGTCGATATATGCAATAAAAACCGAACTTCTCCCCTTTTCAATATCTTACACAGTATTTTAACGAGAAACAAATAGATGATTGAAAATGAAGTATTTAAGGTTATTATCTAATCAATTATGTGTTTGCATCATTTTTATCGTATATATAATGAATCAATACCCATAGACTGAAAATTCACAAAAACGTGGAAAAACGGCAAAATATTGCCTAATTCGATAATATTTTGTTTAAATCACATAAAGGAAAAGGAGATGATAAACGTCAAAATATTGCTAAATTCGACGATTATTCGTACGAAACAAAATGCAAGAAAACTTGCTTAAAATGCAAAATTATGCGAAATTCTGAGATTTGAAGGCCAAATCACATATCGTGATACTCCATGAAATAGTATCGAAATGTTGGTAAAAACGTATATATTTGCGTAAAATCACACTACATGAAAAACGTGAAAAAAGTCACTATTTTACCATATATGAGGGTTTTAACTTCAAATCATAGAGCGAGGTTTCGTATTATTTAGATCTAAGAAAAGACATATGACAATGTTGTTTCCAATACAAATGATAAAAAACAATGTGTTTTCATTAGCATTAACTAAAATGTTCTTGATTTTCGGTTTATATTACCGATTGAAGATGTACACGTAAAACCGCTCTAATCCGGCTGAAACGTCGATATATGCAATATAAACCGAACTTCTCCCCTTTTCAATATCTTACACAGTATTTTAACGAGAAACAAATAGATGATTGAAAATGAAGTATTTAAGGTTATTATCTAATCAATTATGTGTTTGCATCATTTTTATCGTATAAATAATGAATTAAACCCATAAACTGAAAATTCACAAAAACGTGGAAAAAGGCAAAATATTGCCTAATTCGGTCATATTTTGTTTAAATTACATAAAGGAAAAGGAGATGATAAACGTCAAAATATTGCTAAATTCGACGATTTTTCGTACAAAACAAAATGCAAGAAAACTTGCTTAAAATGCAATATTATGCGAAATTCTGAGATTTGAAGGCCAAATCACATATCGTGATACTACATGAAATAGTATCAAAATACTGGTAAAAACGTATATTTTTACGTAAAATCACACAACATGAAAAACGTGAAAAAGTTCACTATTTTACCATATATGAGGGTTTTAACTTCAAATCATAGAGCGAGGTTTCGTATTATTTAGATCTAATTAAAGACATATGACAATGTTGTTTCCAATACAAATGATAAAAAACAATGTGTTTTCATTAGCATTAACTAAAATGTTCTTGATTTTCTGTTTATATTACCGATGGAAGATGTACACGTAAAACCGCTCTAATCCGGCTGAAACGTCGATATATGCAATAAAAACCGAACTTCTCCCCTTTTCAATATCTTACACAGTATTTTAACGAGAAACAAATAGATGATTGAAAATGAAGTATTTAAGGTTATTATCTAATCAATTATGTGTTTGCATCATTTTTATCGTATATATAATGAATTAATACCCATAGACTGAAAATTCACAAAAACGTGGAAAAACGGCAAAATATTGCCTAATTCGATAATATTTTGTTTAAATCACATAAAGGAAAAGGAGATGATAAACGTCAAAATATTGCTAAATTCGACGATTATTCGTACGAAACAAAATGCAAGAAAACTTGCTTAAAATGCAAAATTATGCGAAATTCTGAGATTTGAAGGCCAAATCACATATCGTGATACTCCATGAAATAGTATCGAAATGTTGGTAAAAACGTATATATTTACGTAAAATCACACTACATGAAAAACGTGAAAAAAGTCACTATTTTACCAGATATGAGGGTTTTAACTTCAAATCATAGAGCGAGGTTTCGTATTATTTAGATCTAAGAAAAGACATATGACAATGTTGTTTCCAATACAAATGATAAAAAACAATGTGTTTTCATTAGCATTAACTTAAATGTTCTTGATTTTCCGTTTATATTATCGATGGAAGATGTACACGTAAAACCGCTCTAATCCAGCTGAAACGTCGATATATGCAATAAAAACCGAACTTCTCCCCTTTTCAATATCTTACACAGTATTTTAACGAGAAACAAATAGATGATTGAAAATGAAGTATTTAAGGTTATTATCTAATCAATTATGTGTTTGCATCATTTTTATCGTATATATAATGAATTAATACCCATAGACTGAAAATTCACAAAAACGTGGAAAAACGGCAAAATATTGCCTAATTCGATAATATTTTGTTTAAATCACATAAAGGAAAAGGAGATGATAAACGTCAAAATATTGCTAAATTCGACGATTTTTCGTACGAAACAAAATGCAAGAAAACTTGCTTAAAATGCAATATTATGCGAAATTCTGAGATTTGAAGGCCAAATCACATATCGTGATACTCCATGAAATAGTATCGAAATGTTGGTAAAAACGTTTATATTTACGAAAAATCACACTACATGAAAAACGTGAAAAAAGTCACTATTTTACCATATATGAGGGTTTTAACTTCAAATCATAGAGCGAGGTTTCGTATTATTTAGATCTAAGAAAAGACATATGACAATGTTGTTTCCAATACAAATGATAAAAAACAATGTGTTTTCATTAGCATTAACTAAAATGTTCTTGATTTTCCGTTTATATTATCGATGGAAGATGTACACGTAAAACCGCTCTAATCCGGCTGAAACGTCGATATATGCAATAAAAACCGAACTTCTCCCCTTTTCAATATCTTACACAGTATTTTAACGAGAAACAAATAGATGATTGAAAATGAAGTATTTAAGGTTATTATCTAATCAATTATGTGTTTGCATCATTTTTATCGTATATATAATGAATTAAACCCATAAACTGAAAATTCACAAAAACGTGGAAAAAAGGCAAAATATTGCCTAATTCGGTCATATTTTGTTTAAATTACATAAAGGAAAAGGAGATGATAAACGTCAAAATATTGCTAAATTCGACGATTTTTCGTACAAAACAAAATGCAAGAAAACTTGCTTAAAATGCAATATTATGCGAAATTCTGAGATTTGAAGGCCAAATCACATATCGTGATACTACATGAAATAGCATCAAAATACTGGTAAAAACGTATATTTTTACGTAAAATCACACAACATGAAAAACGTGAAAAAGTTCACTATTTTACCATATATGAGGGTTTTAACTTCAAATCATAGAGCGAGGTTTCGTATTATTTAGATCTAATTAAAGACATATGACAATGTTGTTTCCAATACAAATGATAAAAAACAATGTGTTTTCATTAGCATTAACTAAAATGTTCTTGATTTTCAGTTTATATTACCGATGGAAGATGTACACGTAAAACCGCTCTAATCCGGCTGAAACGTCGATATATGCAATAAAAACCGAACTTCTCCCCTTTTCAATATCTTACACAGTATTTTAACGAGAAACAAATAGATGATTGAAAATGAAGTATTTAAGGTTATTATCTAATCAATTATGTGTTTGCATCATTTTTATCGTATATATAATGAATTAATACCCATAGACTGAAAATTCACAAAAACGTGGAAAAACGGCAAAATATTGCCTAATTCGATAATATTTTGTTTAAATAACATAAAGGAAAAGGAGATGATAAACGTCAAAAAATTGCTAAATTCGACGATTATTCGTACGAAACAAAATGCAAGATAACTTGCTTAAAATGCAATATTATGCGAAATTCTGAGATTTGAAGGCCAAATCACATATCGTGATACTCCATGAAATAGTATCGAAATGTTGGTAAAAACGTATATATTTACTTAAAATCACACTACATGAAAAACGTGAAAAAAGTCACTATTTTACCATATATGAGGGTTTTAACTTCAAATCATAGAGCGAGGTTTCGTATTATTTAGATCTAAGAAAAGACATATGACAATGTTGTTTCCAATACAAATGATAAAAAACAATGTGTTTTCATTAGAATTAACTAAAATGTTCTTGATTTTCTGTTTATATTACCGATGGAAGATGTACACGTAATACCGCTCTAATCCGGCTGAAACGTCGATATATGCAATAAAAACCGAACTTCTCCCCTTTTCAATATCTTACACAGTATTTTAACGAGAAACAAATAGATGATTGAAAATGAAGTATTTAAGGTTATTATCTAATCAATTATGTGTTTGCATCATTTTTATCGTATATATAATGAATTAAACCCATAAACTGAAAATTCACAAAAACCTTTAAAAACGGCAAATTATTGCCTAATTCGATGATATTTTGTTTTAAGCACATAGAGGAAAAGTGGATGATAAACGTCAAAATATTGCTAAATTCGATGATTTTTCGTACGAAACAAAATGCAAGAAAACTTGCTTAAAATGCAATATTATGCGAAATTGTGAGATTTGAAGGCCAAATCACATATTGTGATACTACATGAAATAGTATCGAAGTATTGGTAAAAACGTATATATTTACGTAAAATCACACTGCATGAAAAACGTGAAAAAAGTCACTATTTTACCATATTCACATATGATTTGAAGGGTTTTAACTTCAAATCATAGAGCGAGGTTTCGTATTATTTAGATCTAAGAAAAGACATATGACAATGTTGTTTTCAATACAAATGATAAAAAACAATGTGTTTTCATTAGAATTAACTAAAATGTTCTTGATTTTCTGTTTATATTACCGATGGAAGATGTACACGTAATACCGCTCTAATCCGGCTGAAACGTCGATATATGCAATAAAAACCGAACTTCTCCCCTTTTCAATATCTTACACAGTATTTTAACGAGAAACAAATAGATGATTGAAAATGAAGTATTTAAGGTTATTATCTAATCAATTATGTGTTTGCATCATTTTTATCGTATATATAATGAATTAAACCCATAAACTGAAAATTCACAAAAACGTGGAAAAACGGCAAAATATTGCCTAATTCGATGATATTTTGTTTAAATCACATAGAGGAAAAGTGGATGACAAACGTCAAAATATTGCTAAATTAGACGATTTTTCGTACGAAACAAAATGCGAGAAAACTTGCTTAAAATGCAATATTATGCGACATTCTGAGATTTGAGAGCCAAATCACATATCGTGAGACTACATGAAATAGTATCGAAATATTGGTAAAAACGTATATATTTACGTAAAATCACACTACATGAAAAACGTGAAAAAAGTCACTATTTTACCATATATGAGGGTTTTAACTTCAAATCATAGAGCGAGGTTTCGTATTATTTAGATCCAAGAAGAGACATATGACAATGTTGTTTCCAATACAAATGATAAAAAACAATGTGTTTTCATTAGCATTAACTAAAATGTTCTTGATTTTCCGTTTATATTACCGATGGAAGATGTACACGTAAAACCGCTCTAATCCGGCTGAAACGTCGATATATGCAATAAAAACCGAACTTCTCCCCTTTTCAATATCTTACACAGTATTTTAACGAGAAACAAATAGATGATTGAAAATGAAGTATTTAAGGTTATTATCTAATCAATTATGTGTTTGCATCATTTTTATCGTATATATAATGAATTAATACCCATAGACTGAAAATTCACAAAAACGTGGAAAAACGGCAAAATATTGCCTAATTCGATAATATTTTGTTTAAATCACATAAAGGAAAAGGAGATGATAAACGTCAAAATATTGCTAAATTCGACGATTTTTCGTACGAAACAAAATGCAAGAAAACTTGCTTAAAATGCAATATTATGCGAAATTCTGAGATTTGAAGGCCAAATCACATATCGTGATACTCCATGAAATAGTATCGAAATGTTGGTAAAAACGTTTATATTTACGAAAAATCACACTACATGAAAAACGTGAAAAAAGTCACTATTTTACCATATATGAGGGTTTTAACTTCAAATCATAGAGCGAGGTTTCGTATTATTTAGATCTAAGAAAAGACATATGACAATGTTGTTTCCAATACAAATGATAAAAAACAATGTGTTTTCATTAGCATTAACTAAAATGTTCTTGATTTTCCGTTTATATTATCGATGGAAGATGTACACGTAAAACCGCTCTAATCCGGCTGAAACGTCGATATATGCAATAAAAACCGAACTTCTCCCCTTTTCAATATCTTACACAGTATTTTAACGAGAAACAAATAGATGATTGAAAATGAAGTATTTAAGGTTATTATCTAATCAATTATGTGTTTGCATCATTTTTATCGTATATATAATGAATTAAACCCATAAACTGAAAATTCACAAAAACGTGGAAAAAAGGCAAAATATTGCCTAATTCGGTCATATTTTGTTTAAATTACATAAAGGAAAAGGAGATGATAAACGTCAAAATATTGCTAAATTCGACGATTTTTCGTACAAAACAAAATGCAAGAAAACTTGCTTAAAATGCAATATTATGCGAAATTCTGAGATTTGAAGGCCAAATCACATATCGTGATACTACATGAAATAGCATCAAAATACTGGTAAAAACGTATATTTTTACGTAAAATCACACAACATGAAAAACGTGAAAAAGTTCACTATTTTACCATATATGAGGGTTTTAACTTCAAATCATAGAGCGAGGTTTCGTATTATTTAGATCTAATTAAAGACATATGACAATGTTGTTTCCAATACAAATGATAAAAAACAATGTGTTTTCATTAGCATTAACTAAAATGTTCTTGATTTTCAGTTTATATTACCGATGGAAGATGTACACGTAAAACCGCTCTAATCCGGCTGAAACGTCGATATATGCAATAAAAACCGAACTTCTCCCCTTTTCAATATCTTACACAGTATTTTAACGAGAAACAAATAGATGATTGAAAATGAAGTATTTAAGGTTATTATCTAATCAATTATGTGTTTGCATCATTTTTATCGTATATATAATGAATTAATACCCATAGACTGAAAATTCACAAAAACGTGGAAAAACGGCAAAATATTGCCTAATTCGATAATATTTTGTTTAAATCACATAAAGGAAAAGGAGATGATAAACGTCAAAATATTGCTAAATTCGACGATTATTCGTACGAAACAAAATGCAAGAAAACTTGCTTAAAATGCAATATTATGCGAAATTCTGAGATTTGAAGGCCAAATCACATATCGTGATACTCCATGAAATAGTATCGAAATGTTGGTAAAAACGTATATATTTACGTAAAATCACACTACATGAAAAACGTGAAAAAAGTCACTATTTTACCATATATGAGGGTTTTAACTTCAAATCATAGAGCGAGGTTTCGTATTATTTAGATCTAAGAAAAGACATATGACAATGTTGTTTCCAATACAAATGATAAAAAACAATGTGTTTTCATTAGCATTAACTAAAATGTTCTTGATTTTCCGTTTATATTATCGATGGAAGATGTACACGTAAAACCGCTCTAATCCAGCTGAAACGTCGATATATGCAATAAAAACCGAACTTCTCCCCTTTTCAATATCTTACACAGTATTTTAACGAGAAACAAATAGATGATTGAAAATGAAGTATTTAAGGTTATTATCTAATCAATTATGTGTTTGCATCATTTTTATCGTATATATAATGAATTAAACCCATAAACTGAAAATTCACAAAAACCTTTAAAAACGGCAAATTATTGCCTAATTCGATGATATTTTGTTTTAAGCACATAGAGGAAAAGTGGATGATAAACGTCAAAATATTGCTAAATTCGATGATTTTTCGTACGAAACAAAATGCAAGAAAACTTGCTTAAAATGCAATATTATGCGAAATTGTGAGATTTGAAGGCCAAATCACATATTGTGATACTACATGAAATAGTATCGAAGTATTGGTAAAAACGTATATATTTACGTAAAATCACACTGCATGAAAAACGTGAAAAAAGTCACTATTTTACCATATTCACATATGATTTGAAGGGTTTTAACTTCAAATCATAGAGCGAGGTTTCGTATTATTTAGATCTAAGAAAAGACATATGACAATGTTGTTTTCAATACAAATGATAAAAAACAATGTGTTTTCATTAGAATTAACTAAAATGTTCTTGATTTTCTGTTTATATTACCGATGGAAGATGTACACGTAATACCGCTCTAATCCGGCTGAAACGTCGATATATGCAATAAAAACCGAACTTCTCCCCTTTTCAATATCTTACACAGTATTTTAACGAGAAACAAATAGATGATTGAAAATGAAGTATTTAAGGTTATTATCTAATCAATTATGTGTTTGCATCATTTTTATCGTATATATAATGAATTAAACCCATAAACTGAAAATTCACAAAAACGTGGAAAAACGGCAAAATATTGCCTAATTCGATGATATTTTGTTTAAATCACATAGAGGAAAAGTGGATGACAAACGTCAAAATATTGCTAAATTAGACGATTTTTCGTACGAAACAAAATGCGAGAAAACTTGCTTAAAATGCAATATTATGCGACATTCTGAGATTTGAGAGCCAAATCACATATCGTGAGACTACATGAAATAGTATCGAAATATTGGTAAAAACGTATATATTTACGTAAAATCACACTACATGAAAAACGTGAAAAAAGTCACTATTTTACCATATATGAGGGTTTTAACTTCAAATCATAGAGCGAGGTTTCGTATTATTTAGATTCAAGAAGAGACATATGACAATGTTGTTTCCAATACAAATGATAAAAAACAATGTGTTTTCATTAGCATTAACTAAAATGTTCTTGATTTTCCGTTTATATTACCGATGGAAGATGTACACGTAAAACCGCTCTAATCCGGCTGAAACGTCGATATATGCAATAAAAACCGAACTTCTCCCCTTTTCAATATCTTACACAGTATTTTAACGAGAAACAAATAGATGATTGAAAATGAAGTATTTAAGGTTATTATCTAATCAATTATGTGTTTGCATCATTTTTATCGTATATATAATGAATTAAACCCATAAACTGAAAATTCACAAAAACGTTTAAAAACGGCAAATTATTGCCTAATTCGATATTTTGTTTAAAGCACATAGAGGAAAAGTGGATGATAAACGTCAAAATATTGCTAAATTCGATGATTTTTCGTGCGAAACAAAATGCAAGAAAACTTGCTTAAAATGCAATATTATGCGAAATTGTGAGATTTGAAGGCCAAATCACATATCGTGATACTACATGAAATAGTATCGAAATATTGGTAAAAACGTATATAATTACGTAAAATCACACTGCATGAAAAACGTGAAAAAAGTCACTATTTTACCATATATGAGGGTTTTAACTTCAAATCATAGAGCGAGGTTTCGTATTATTTAGATCTAAGAAAAGACATATGTCAATGTTGTTTCCAATACAAATGATAAATTAACTAAAATGTTCTTGATTTTCCGTTTATATTATCGATGGAAGATGTACGCGTAAAACCGCTCTAATCCGGCTGAAACGTCGATATATGCAATAAAAACCGAACTTCTCCCCTTTTCAATATCTTACACAGTATTTTAACGAGAAACAAATAGATGATTGAAAATGAAGTATTTAAGGTTATTATCTAATCAATTATGTGTTTGCATCATTTTTATCGTATATATAATGAATTAAACCCATAAACTGAAAATTCACAAAAACGTTTAAAAACGGAAAATTATTGCATAATTCGGTCATATTTTGTTTAAATTACATAAAGGAAAAGGAGATGATAAACGTCAAAATATTGCTAAATTCGACGATTTTTCGTACAAAACAAAATGCAAGAAAACTTGCTTAAAATGCAATATTATGCGAAATTCTGAGATTTGAAGGCCAAATCACATATGGTGATACTACATGAAATAGTATCAAAATACTGGTAAAACGTATATTTTTACGTAAAATCACACAACATGAAAAACGTGAAAAAGTTCACTATTTTACCATATATGAGGGTTTTAACTTCAAATCATAGAGCGAGGTTTCGTATTATTTAGATCTAATTAAAGACATATGACAATGTTGTTTCCAATACAAATGATAAAAAACAATGTGTTTTCATTAGCATTAACTAAAATGTTCTTGATTTTCGGTTTATATTACCGATGGAAGATGTACACGTAAAATCGCTCTAATCCGGCTGAAACGTCGATATATGCAATAAAAACCGAACTTCTCCCCTTTTCAATATCTTACACAGTATTTTAACGAGAAACAAATAGATGATTGAAAATGAAGTATTTAAGGTTATTATCTAATCAATTATGTGTTTGCATCATTTTTATCGTATATATAATGAATTAATACCCATAGACTGAAAATTCACAAAAACGTGGAAAAACGGCAAAATATTGCCTAATTCGATAATATTTTGTTTAAATCACATAAAGGAAAAGGAGATGATAAACGTCAAAATATTGCTAAATTCGACGATTATTCGTACGAAACAAAATGCAAGAAAACTTGCTTAAAATGCAAAATTATGCGAAATTCTGAGATTTGAAGGCCAAATCACATATCGTGATACTCCATGAAATAGTATCGAAATGTTGGTAAAAACGTATATATTTACGTAAAATCACACTACATGAAAAACGTGAAAAAAGTCACTATTTTACCATATATGAGGGTTTTAACTTCAAATCATAGAGCGAGGTTTCGTATTATTTAGATCTAAGAAAAGACATATGACAATGTTGTTTCCAATACAAATGATAAAAAACAATGTGTTTTCATTGGCATTAACTAAAATGTTCTTGATTTTCCGTTTATATTATTGATGGAAGATGTACACGTAAAACCGCTCTAATCCAGCTGAAACGTCGATATATGCAATAAAAACCGAACTTCTCCCCTTTTCAATATCTTACACAGTATTTAACGAGAAACAAATAGATGATTGAAAATGAAGTATTTAAGGTTATTATCTAATCAATTATGTGTTTGCATCATTTTTATCGTATATATAATGAATTAAACCCATAAACTGAAAATTCACAAAAACGTTTAAAAACGGCAAATTATTGCCTAATTCGATGATATTTTGTTTAAAGCACATAGAGGAAAAGTGGATGATAAACGTCAAAATATTGCTAAATTCGATGATTTTTCGTACGAAACAAAATGCAAGAAAACTTGCTTAAAATGCAATATTATGCGAAATTGTGAGATATGAAGGCCAAATCACATATCGTGATACTCCATGAAATAGTATCGAAATATTGGTAAAAACGTATATATTTACGTAAAATCACACTGCATGAAAAACGTGAAAAAAGTCACTATTTTACCATATATGAGGGTTTTAACTTCAAATCATAGAGCGAGGTTTCGTATTATTTAGATCTAAGAAAAGACATATGACAATGTTGTTTTCAATACAAATGATAAAAAACAATGTGTTTTCTTTAGAATTAACTAAAATGTTCTTGATTTTCTGTTTATTTTACCGATGGAAGATGTACACGTAAAACCGCTCTAATCCGGCTGAAACGTCGATATATGCAATAAAAACCGAACTTCTCCCCTTTTCAATATCTTACACAGTATTTTAACGAGAAACAAATAGATGATTGAAAATGAAGTATTTAAGGTTATTATCTAATCACTTATGTGTTTGCATCATTTTTATCGTATATATAATGAATTATTACCCATAGACTGAAAATTCACAAAAACGTGGAAAAACGGCAAAATATTGCCTAATTCGATAATATTTTTTTTAAATCACATAAAGGAAAAGGAGATGATAAACGTCAAAATATTACTAAATTCGACGATTATTCGTACGAAACAAAATGCAAGAAAACTTGCTTAAAATGCAAAATTATGCGAAATTCTGAGATTTGAAGGCCAAATCACATATCGTGATACTCCATGAAATAGTATCGAAATGTTGGTAAAAACGTATATATTTACGTAAAATCACACTACATGAAAAACGTGAAAAAAGTCACTATTTTACCATATATGAGGGTTTTAACTTCAAATCATAGAGCGAGGTTTCGTATTATTTAGATCTAAGAAAAGACATATGACAATGTTGTTTCCAATACAAATGATAAAAAACAATGTGTTTTCATTAGCATTAACTAAAATGTTCTTGATTTTCCGTTTATATTATCGATGGAAGATGTACACGTAAAACCGCTCTAATCCGGCTGAAACGTCGATATATGCAATAAAAACCGAACTTCTCCCCTTTTCAATATCTTACACAGTATTTTAACGAGAAACAAATAGATGATTGAAAATGAAGTATTTAAGGTTATTATCTAATCAATTATGTGTTTGCATCATTTTTATCGTATATATAATGAACTAAACCCATAAACTGAAAATTCACAAAAACGTGGAAAAAAGGCAAAATATTGCCTAATTCGGTCATATTTTGTTTAAATTACATAAAGGAAAAGGAGATGATAAACGTCAAAATATTGCTAAATTCGACGATTTTTCGTACAAAACAAAATGCAAGAAAACTTGCTTAAAATGCAATATTATGCGAAATTCTGAGATTTGAAGGCCAAATCACATATCGTGATACTACATGAAATAGTATCAAAATACTGGTAAAAACGTATATTTATATGTAAAATCACACAACATGAAAAACGTGAAAAAGTTCACTATTTTACCATATATGAGGGTTTTAACTTCAAATCATAGAGCGAGGTTTCGTATTATTTAGATCTAATTAAAGACATATGACAATGTTGTTTCCAATACAAATGATAAAAAACAATGTGTTTTCATTAGCATTAACTAAAATGTTCTTGATTTTCCGTTTATATTATCGATGGAAGATGTACACGTAAAACCGCTCTAATCCGGCTGAAACGTCGATATATGCAATAAAAACCGAACTTCTCCCCTTTTCAATATCTTACACAGTATTTTAACGAGAAACAAATAGATGATTGAAAATGAAGTATTTAAGGTTATTATCTAATCAATTGTGTTTGCATCATTTTTTTCGTATATATAATGAATTAATACCCATAGACTGAAAATTCACAAAAACGTGGAAAAACGGCAAAATATTGCCTAATTCGATAATATTTTGTTTAAATCACATAAAGGAAAAGGAGATGATAAACGTCAAAATATTGCTAAATTCGACGATTATTCGTACGAAACAAAATGCAAGAAAACTTGCTTAAAATGCAATATTATGCGAAATTCTGAGATTTGAAGGCCAAATCACATATCGTGATACTCCATGAAATAGTATCGAAATGTTGGTAAAAACGTACATATTTACGTAAAATCACACTACATGAAAAACGTGAAAAAAGTCACTATTTTACCATATATGAGGGTTTTAACTTCAAATCATAGAGCGAGGTTTCGTATTATTTAGATCTAAGAAAAGACATATGACAATGTTGTTTCCAATACAAATGATAAAAAACAATGTGTTTTCATTGGCATTAACTAAAATGTTCTTGATTTTCCGTTTATATTATTGATGGAAGTTGTACACGTAAAACCGCTCTAATCCAGCTGAAACGTCGATATATGCAATAAAAACCGAACTTCTCCCCTTTTCAATATCTTACACAGTATTTAACGAGAAACAAATAGATGATTGAAAATGAAGTATTTAAGGTTATTATCTAATCAATTATGTGTTTGCATCATTTTTATCGTATATATAATGAATTAAACCCATAAACTGAAAATTCACAAAAACGTTTAAAAACGGCAAATTATTGCCTAATTCGATGATATTTTGTTTAAAGCACATAGAGGAAAAGTGGATGATAAACGTCAAAATATTGCTAAATTCGATGATTTTTCGTACGAAACAAAATGCAAGAAAACTTGCTTAAAATGCAATATTATGCGAAATTGTGAGATATGAAGGCCAAATCACATATCGTGATACTACATGAAATAGTATCGAAATATTGGTAAAAACGTATATATTTACGTAAAATCACACTGCATGAAAAACGTGAAAAAAGTCACTATTTTACCATATATGAGGGTTTTAACTTCAAATCATAGAGCGAGGTTTCGTATTATTTAGATCTAAGAAAAGACATATGACAATGTTGTTTTCAAAACAAATGATAAAAAACAATGTGTTTTCTTTAGAATTAACTAAAATGTTCTTGATTTTCTGTTTATTTTACCGATGGAAGATGTACACGTAAAACCGCTCTAATCCGGCTGAAACGTCGATATATGCAATAAAAACCGAACTTCTCCCCTTTTCAATATCTTACACAGTATTTTAACGAGAAACAAATAGATGATTGAAAATGAAGTATTTAAGGTTATTATCTAATCACTTATGTGTTTGCATCATTTTTATCGTATATATAATGAATTATTACCCATAGACTGAAAATTCACAAAAACGTGGAAAAACGGCAAAATATTGCCTAATTCGATAATATTTTGTTTAAATCACATAAAGGAAAAGGAGATGATAAACGTCAAAATATTACTAAATTCGACGATTATTCGTACGAAACAAAATGCAAGAAAACTTGCTTAAAATGCAAAATTATGCGAAATTCTGAGATTTGAAGGCCAAATCACATATCGTGATACTACATGAAATAGTATCAAAATACTGGTAAAAACGTATATTTATATGTAAAATCACACAACATGAAAAACGTGAAAAAGTTCACTATTTTACCATATATGAGGGTTTTAACTTCAAATCATAGAGCGAGGTTTCGTATTATTTAGATCTAATTAAAGACATATGACAATGTTGTTTCCAATACAAATGATAAAAAACAATGTGTTTTCATTAGCATTAACTAAAATGTTCTTGATTTTCCGTTTATATTATCGATGGAAGATGTACACGTAAAACCGCTCTAATCCGGCTGAAACGTCGATATATGCAATAAAAACCGAACTTCTCCCCTTTTCAATATCTTACACAGTATTTTAACGAGAAACAAATAGATGATTGAAAATGAAGTATTTAAGGTTATTATCTAATCAATTATGTGTTTGCATCATTTTTATCGTATATATAATGAACTAAACCCATAAACTGAAAATTCACAAAAACGTGGAAAAAAGGCAAAATATTGCCTAATTCGGTCATATTTTGTTTAAATTACATAAAGGAAAAGGAGATGATAAACGTCAAAATATTGCTAAATTCGACGATTTTTCGTACAAAACAAAATGCAAGAAAACTTGCTTAAAATGCAATATTATGCGAAATTCTGAGATTTGAAGGCCAAATCACATATCGTGATACTACATGAAATAGTATCAAAATACTGGTAAAAACGTATATTTATATGTAAAATCACACAACATGAAAAACGTGAAAAAGTTCACTATTTTACCATATATGAGGGTTTTAACTTCAAATCATAGAGCGAGGTTTCGTATTATTTAGATCTAATTAAAGACATATGACAATGTTGTTTCCAATACAAATGATAAAAAACAATGTGTTTTCATTAGCATTAACTAAAATGTTCTTGATTTTCCGTTTATATTATCGATGGAAGATGTACACGTAAAACCGCTCTAGTCCGGCTGAAACGTCGATATATGCAATAAAAACCGAACTTCTCCCCTTTTCAATATCTTACACAGTATTTTAACGAGAAACAAATAGATGATTGAAAATGAAGTATTTAAGGTTATTATCTAATCAATTGTGTTTGCATCATTTTTTTCGTATATATAATGAATTAATACCCATAGACTGAAAATTCACAAAAACGTAAAAAACGGCAAAATATTGCCT
This sequence comes from Procambarus clarkii, assembly GCF_040958095.1. Taxonomy (NCBI): domain Eukaryota; kingdom Metazoa; phylum Arthropoda; class Malacostraca; order Decapoda; family Cambaridae; genus Procambarus; species Procambarus clarkii. Next base: position 43,778,615 of record NC_091178.1, on the reverse strand, counting down.
AATTCGATAATATTTTGTTTAAATCACATAAAGGAAAAGGAGATGATAAACGTCAAAATATTGCTAAATTCGACGATTATTCGTACGAAACAAAATGCAAGAAAACTTGCTTAAAATGCAATATTATGCGAAATTCTGAGATTTGAAGGCCAAATCACATATCGTGATACTCCATGAAATAGTATCGAAATGTTGGTAAAAACGTACATATTTACGTAAAATCACACTACATGAAAAACGTGAAAAAAGTCACTATTTTACCATATATGAGGGTTTTAACTTCAAATCATAGAGCGAGGTTTCGTATTATTTAGATCTAAGAAAAGACATATGACAATGTTGTTTCCAATACAAATGATAAAAAACAATGTGTTTTCATTGGCATTAACTAAAATGTTCTTGATTTTCCGTTTATATTATTGATGGAAGTTGTACACGTAAAACCGCTCTAATCCAGCTGAAACGTCGATATATGCAATAAAAACCGAACTTCTCCCCTTTTCAATATCTTACACAGTATTTAACGAGAAACAAATAGATGATTGAAAATGAAGTATTTAAGGTTATTATCTAATCAATTATGTGTTTGCATCATTTTTATCGTATATATAATGAATTAAACCCATAAACTGAAAATTCACAAAAACGTTTAAAAACGGCAAATTATTGCCTAATTCGATGATATTTTGTTTAAAGCACATAGAGGAAAAGTGGATGATAAACGTCAAAATATTGCTAAATTCGATGATTTTTCGTACGAAACAAAATGCAAGAAAACTTGCTTAAAATGCAATATTATGCGAAATTGTGAGATATGAAGGCCAAATCACATATCGTGATACTACATGAAATAGTATCGAAATATTGGTAAAAACGTATATATTTACGTAAAATCACACTGCATGAAAAACGTGAAAAAAGTCACTATTTTACCATATATGAGGGTTTTAACTTCAAATCATAGAGCGAGGTTTCGTATTGTTTAGATCTAAGAAAAGACATATGACAATGTTGTTTTCAATACAAATGATAAAAAACAATGTGTTTTCTTTAGAATTAACTAAAATGTTCTTGATTTTCTGTTTATTTTACCGATGGAAGATGTACACGTAAAACCGCTCTAATCCGGCTGAAACGTCGATATATGCAATAAAAACCGAACTTCTCCCCTTTTCAATATCTTACACAGTATTTTAACGAGAAACAAATAGATGATTGAAAATGAAGCATTTAAGGTTATTATCTAATCACTTATGTGTTTGCATCATTTTTATCGTATATATAATGAATTATTACCCATAGACTAAAAATTCACAAAGACGTGGAAAAACGGCAAAATATTGCCTAATTCGATAATATTTTGTTTAAATCACATAAAGGAAAAGGAGATGATAAACGTCAAAATATTGCTAAATTCGACGATTATTCGTACGAAACAAAATGGAAGAAAACTTGCTTAAAATGCAAAATTATGCGAAATTCTGAGATTTGAAGGCCAAATCACATATCGTGATACTCCATGAAATAGTATCGAAATGTTGGTAAAAACGTATATATTTACGTAAAATCACACTACATGAAAAACGTGAAAAAAGTCACTATTTTACCATATATGAGGGTTTTAACTTCAAATCATAGAGCGAGGTTTCGTATTATTTAGATCTAAGAAAAGACATATGACAATGTTGTTTTCAATACAAATGATAAAAAACAATGTGTTTTCATTAGCATTAACTAAAATGTTCTTGATTTTCCGTTTATATTATCGATGGAAGATGTACACGTAAAACCGCTCTAATCCGGCTGAAACGTCGATATATGCAATAAAAACCGAACTTCTCCCCTTTTCAATATCTTACACAGTATTTTAACGAGAAACAAATAGATGATTGAAAATGAAGTATTTAAGGTTATTATCTAATCAATTATGTGTTTGCATCATTTTTATCGTATAATGAACTAAACCCATAAACTGAAAATTCACAAAAACGTGGAAAAAAGGCAAAATATTGCCTAATTCGGTCATATTTTGTTTAAATTACATAAAGGAAAAGGAGATGATAAACGTCAAAATATTGCTAAATTCGACGATTTTTCGTACAAAACAAAATGCAAGAAAACTTGCTTAAAATGCAATATTATGCGAAATTCTGAGATTTGAAGGCCAAATCACATATCGTGATACTACATGAAATAGTATCAAAATACTGGTAAAAACGTATATTTTTATGTAAAATCACACAACATGAAAAACGTGAAAAAGTTCACTATTTTACCATATATGAGAGTTTTAACTTCAAATCATAGAGCGAGGTTTCGTATTATTGAGATCTAATTAAAGACATATGACAATGTTGTTTCCAATACAAATGATAAAAAACAATGTGTTTTCATTAGCATTAACTAAAATGTTCTTGATTTTCCGTTTATATTATCGATGGAAGATGTACACGTAAAACCGCTCTAATCCGGCTGAAACGTCGATATATGCAATAAAAACCGAACTTCTCCCCTTTTCAATATCTTACACAGTATTTTAACGAGAAACAAATAGATGATTGAAAATGAAGTATTTAAGGTTATTATCTAATCAATTATGTGTTTGCATCATTTTTTTCGTATATATAATGAATTAATACCCATAGACTGAAAATTCACAAAAACGTGGAAAAACGGCAAAATATTGCCTAATTCGATAATATTTTGTTTAAATCACATAAAGGAAAAGGAGATGATAAACGTCAAAATATTGCTAAATTCGACGATTATTCGTACGAAACAAAATGCAAGAAAACTTGCTTAAAATGCAATATTATGCGAAATTCTGAGATTTGAAGGCCAAATCACATATCGTGATACTCCATGAAATAGTATCGAAATGTTGGTAAAAACGTACATATTTACGTAAAATCACACTACATGAAAAACGTGAAAAAAGTCACTATTTTACCATATATGAGGGTTTTAACTTCAAATCATAGAGCGAGGTTTCGTATTATTTAGATCTAAGAAAAGACATATGACAATGTTGTTTCCAATACAAATGATAAAAAACAATGTGTTTTCATTGGCATTAACTAAAATGTTCTTGATTTTCCGTTTATATTATTGATGGAAGATGTACACGTAAAACCGCTCTAATCCAGCTGAAACGTCGATATATGCAATAAAAACCGAACTTCTCCCCTTTTCAATATCTTACACAGTATTTAACGAGAAACAAATAGATGATTGAAAATGAAGTATTTAAGGTTATTATCTAATCAATTATGTGTTTGCATCATTTTTATCGTATATATAATGAATTAAACCCATAAACTGAAAATTCACAAAAACGTTTAAAAACGGCAAATTATTGCCTAATTCGATGATATTTTGTTTAAAGCACATAGAGGAAAAGTGGATGATAAACGTCAAAATATTGCTAAATTCGATGATTTTTCGTACGAAACAAAATGCAAGAAAACTTGCTTAAAATGCAATATTATGCGAAATTGTGAGATATGAAGGCCAAATCACATATCGTGATACTACATGGAATAGTATCGAAATATTGGTAAAAACGTATATATTTACGTAAAATCACACTGCATGAAAAACGTGAAAAAAGTCACTATTTTACCATATATGAGGGTTTTAACTTCAAATCATAGAGCGAGGTTTCGTATTATTTAGATCTAAGAAAAGACATATGACAATGTTGTTTTCAATACAAATGATAAAAAACAATGTGTTTTCTTTAGAATTAACTAAAATGTTCTTGATTTTCTGTTTATTTTACCGATGGAAGATGTACACGTAAAACCGCTCTAATCCGGCTGAAACGTCGATATATGCAATAAAAACCGAACTTCTCCCCTTTTCAATATCTTACACAGTATTTTAACGAGAAACAAATAGATGATTGAAAATGAAGTATTTAAGGTTATTATCTAATCACTTATGTGTTTGCATCATTTTTATCGTATATATAATGAATTATTACCCATAGACTGAAAATTCACAAAAACGTGGAAAAACGGCAAAATATTGCCTAATTCGATAATATTTTGTTTAAATCACATAAAGGAAAAGGAGATGATAAACGTCAAAATATTGCTAAATTCGACGATTATTCGTACGAAACAAAATGGAAGAAAACTTGCTTAAAATGCAAAATTATGCGAAATTCTGAGATTTGAAGGCCAAATCACATATCGTGATACTCCATGAAATAGTATCGAAATGTTGGTAAAAACGTATATATTTACGTAAAATCACACTACATGAAAAACGTGAAAAAAGTCACTATTTTACCATATATGAGGGTTTTAACTTCAAATCATAGAGCGAGGTTTCGTATTATTTAGATCTAAGAAAAGACATATGACAATGTTGTTTTCAATACAAATGATAAAAAACAATGTGTTTTCATTAGCATTAACTAAAATGTTCTTGATTTTCCGTTTATATTATCGATGGAAGATGTACACGTAAAACCGCTCTAATCCGGCTGAAACGTCGATATATGCAATAAAAACCGAACTTCTCCCCTTTTCAATATCTTACACAGTATTTTAACGAGAAACAAATAGATGATTGAAAATGAAGTATTTAAGGTTATTATCTAATCAATTATGTGTTTGCATCATTTTTATCGTATATATAATGAATTAAACCCATAAACTGAAAATTCACAAAAACGTGGAAAAAAGGCAAAATATTGCCTAATTCGGTCATATTTTGTTTAAATTACATAAAGGAAAAGGAGATGATAAACGTCAAAATATTGCTAAATTCGACGATTTTTCGTACAAAACAAAATGCAAGAAAATAAATGCTTAAAATGCAATATTATGCGAAATTCTGAGATTTGAAGGCCAAATCACATATCGTGATGCTACATGAAATAGTATCGAAATGTTGGTAAAAACGTATATATTTACGTAAAATCACACTACATGAAAAACGTGAAAAAAGTCACTATTTTACCATATATGAGGGTTTTAACTTCAAATCATAGAGCGAGGTTTCGTATTATTTAGATCTAAGAAAAGACATATGTCAATGTTGTTTCCAATACAAATGATAAAAAACAATGTGTTTTCATTAGCATTAACTAAAATGTTCTTGATTTTCCGTTTATATTATCGATGGAAGATGTACACGTAAAACAAATCCGGCTGAAACGTCGATATATGCAATAAAAACCGAACTTCTCCCCTTTTCAATATCTTACACAGTATTTTAACGAGAAACAAATAGATGATTGAAAATGAAGTATTTAAGGTTATTATCTAATCAATTATGTGTTTGCATCATTTTTATCGTATTTATAATGAATTAAACCCATAAACTGAAAATTCACAAAAACCTTTAAAAACGGCAAATTATTGCCTAATTTGATGATATTTTGTTTTAAGCACATAGAGGAAAAGTGGATGATAAACGTCAAAATATTGCTAAATTCGATGATTTTTCGTACGAAACAAAATGCAAGAAAACTTGCTTAAAATGCAATATTATGCGAAATTGTGAGATTTGAAGGCCAAATCACATATTGTGATACTACATGAAATAGTATCGAAGTATTGGTAAAAACGTATATATTTACGTAAAATCACACTGCATGAAAAACGTGAAAAAAGTCACTATTTTACCATATTCACATATGATTTGAAGGGTTTTAACTTCAAATCATAGAGCGAGGTTTCGTATTATTTAGATCTAAGAAAAGACATATGACAATGTTGTTTTCAATACAAATGATAAAAAACAATGTGTTTTCATTAGAATTAACTAAAATGTTCTTGATTTTCTGTTTATATTACCGATGGAAGATGTACACGTAATACCGCTCTAATCCGGCTGAAACGTCGATATATGCAATAAAAACCGAACTTCTCCCCTTTTCAATATCTTACACAGTATTTTAACGAGAAACAAATAGATGATTGAAAATGAAGTATTTAAGGTTATTATCTAATCAATTATGTGTTTGCATCATTTTTATCGTATATATAATGAATTAAACCCATAAACTGAAAATTCACAAAAACGTGGAAAAACGGCAAAATATTGCCTAATTCGATGATATTTTGTTTAAATCACATAGAGGAAAAGTGGATGACAAACGTCAAAATATTGCTAAATTAGACGATTTTTCGTACGAAACAAAATGCGAGAAAACTTGCTTAAAATGCAATATTATGCGACATTCTGAGATTTGAGAGCCAAATCACATATCGTGAGACTACATGAAATAGTATCGAAATATTGGTAAAAACGTATATATTTACGTAAAATCACACTACATGAAAAACGTGAAAAAAGTCACTATTTTACCATATATGAGGGTTTTAACTTCAAATCATAGAGCGAGGTTTCGTATTATTTAGATCCAAGAAGAGACATATGACAATGTTGTTTCCAATACAAATGATAAAAAACAATGTGTTTTCATTAGCATTAACTAAAATGTTCTTGATTTTCCGTTTATATTACCGATGGAAGTTGTACACGTAAAACCGCTCTAATCCGGCTGAAACGTCGATATATGCAATAAAAACCGAACTTCTCCCCTTTTCAATATCTTACACAGTATTTTAACGAGAAACAAATAGATGATTGAAAATGAAGTATTTAAGGTTATTATCTAATCAATTATGTGTTTGCATCATTTTTATCGTATATATAATGAATTAAACCCATAAACTGAAAATTCACAAAAACGTTTAAAAACGGCAAATTATTGCCTAATTCGATGATATTTTGTTTAAAGCACATAGAGGAAAAGTGGATGATAAACGTCAAAATATTGCTAAATTCGATGATTTTTCGTGCGAAACAAAATGCAAGAAAACTTGCTTAAAATGCAATATTATGCGAAATTGTGAGATTTGAAGGCCAAATCACATATCGTGATACTACATGAAATAGTATCGAAATATTGGTAAAAACGTATATAATTACGTAAAATCACACTGCATGAAAAACGTGAAAAAAGTCACTATTTTACCATATATGAGGGTTTTAACTTCAAATCATAGAGCGAGGTTTCGTATTATTTAGATCTAAGAAAAGACATATGTCAATGTTGTTTCCAATACAAATGATAAATTAACTAAAATGTTCTTGATGTTCCGTTTATATTATCGATGGAAGATGTACGCGTAAAACAGCTCTAATCCGGCTGAAACGTCGATATATGCAATAAAAACCGAACTTCTCCCCTTTTCAATATCTTACACAGTATTTTAACGAGAAACAAATAGATGATTGAAAATGAAGTATTTAAGGTTATTATCTAATCAATTATGTGTTTGCATCATTTTTATCGTATATATAATGAATTAAACCCATAAACTGAAAATTCACAAAAACGTTTAAAAACGGAAAATTATTGCATAATTCGGTCATATTTTGTTTAAATTACATAAAGGAAAAGGAGATGATAAACGTCAAAATATTGCTAAATTCGACGATTTTTCGTACAAAACAAAATGCAAGAAAACTTGCTTAAAATGCAATATTATGCGAAATTCTGAGATTTGAAGGCCAAATCACATATGGTGATACTACATGAAATAGTATCAAAATACTGGTAAAACGTATATTTTTACGTAAAATCACACAACATGAAAAACGTGAAAAAGTTCACTATTTTACCATATATGAGGGTTTTAACTTCAAATCATAGAGCGAGGTTTCGTATTATTTAGATCTAATTAAAGACATATGACAATGTTGTTTCCAATACAAATGATAAAAAACAATGTGTTTTCATTAGCATTAACTAAAATGTTCTTGATTTTCGGTTTATATTACCGATGGAAGATGTACACGTAAAATCGCTCTAATCCGGCTGAAACGTCGATATATGCAATAAAAACCGAACTTCTCCCCTTTTCAATATCTTACACAGTATTTTAACGAGAAACAAATAGATGATTGAAAATGAAGTATTTAAGGTTATTATCTAATCAATTATGTGTTTGCATCATTTTTATCGTATATATAATGAATTAATACCCATAGACTGAAAATTCACAAAAACGTGGAAAAACGGCAAAATATTGCCTATTTCGATAATATTTTGTTTAAATCACATAAAGGAAAAGGAGATGATAAACGTCAAAATATTGCTAAATTCGACGATTATTCGTACGAAACAAAATGCAAGAAAACTTGCTTAAAATGCAAAATTATGCGAAATTCTGAGATTTGAAGGCCAAATCACATATCGTGATACTCCATGAAATAGTATCGAAATGTTGGTAAAAACGTATATATTTACGTAAAATCACACTACATGAAAAACGTGAAAAAAGTCACTATTTTACCATATATGAGGGTTTTAACTTCAAATCATAGAGCGAGGTTTCGTATTATTTAGATCTAAGAAAAGACATATGACAATGTTGTTTCCAATACAAATGATAAAAAACAATGTGTTTTCATTGGCATTAACTAAAATGTTCTTGATTTTCCGTTTATATTATTGATGGAAGATGTACACGTAAAACCGCTCTAATCCAGCTGAAACGTCGATATATGCAATAAAAACCGAACTTCTCCCCTTTTCAATATCTTACACAGTATTTAACGAGAAACAAATAGATGATTGAAAATGAAGTATTTAAGGTTATTATCTAATCAATTATGTGTTTGCATCATTTTTATCGTATATATAATGAATTAAACCCATAAACTGAAAATTCACAAAAACGTTTAAAAACGGCAAATTATTGCCTAATTCGATGATATTTTGTTTAAAGCACATAGAGGAAAAGTGGATGATAAACGTCAAAATATTGCTAAATTCGATGATTTTTCGTACGAAACAAAATGCAAGAAAACTTGCTTAAAATGCAATATTATGCGAAATTGTGAGATATGAAGGCCAAATCACATATCGTGATACTACATGAAATAGTATCGAAATATTGGTAAAAACGTATATATTTACGTAAAATCACACTGCATGAAAAACGTGAAAAAAGTCACTATTTTACCATATATGAGGGTTTTAACTTCAAATCATAGAGCGAGGTTTCGTATTATTTAGATCTAAGAAAAGACATGTCAATGTTGTTTCCAATACAAATGATAAAAAACAATGTGTTTTCATTAGCATTAACTAAAATGTTCTTGATTTTCCGTTTATATTATCGATGGAAGATGTACACGTAAAACAAATCCGGCTGAAACGTCGATATATGCAATAAAAACCGAACTTCTCCCCTTTTCAATATCTTACACAGTATTTTAACGAGAAACAAATAGATGATTGAAAATGAAGTATTTAAGGTTATTATCTAATCAATTATGTGTTTGCATCATTTTTATCGTATTTATAATGAATTAAACCCATAAACTGAAAATTCACAAAAACCTTTAAAAACGGCAAATTATTGCCTAATTTGATGATATTTTGTTTTAAGCACATAGAGGAAAAGTGGATGATAAACGTCAAAATATTGCTAAATTCGATGATTTTTCGTACGAAACAAAATGCAAGAAAACTTGCTTAAAATGCAATATTATGCGAAATTGTGAGATTTGAAGGCCAAATCACATATTGTGATACTACATGAAATAGTATCGAAGTATTGGTAAAAACGTATATATTTACGTAAAATCACACTGCATGAAAAACGTGAAAAAAGTCACTATTTTACCATATTCACATATGATTTGAAGGGTTTTAACTTCAAATCATAGAGCGAGGTTTCGTATTATTTAGATCTAAGAAAAGACATATGACAATGTTGTTTTCAATACAAATGATAAAAAACAATGTGTTTTCATTAGAATTAACTAAAATGTTCTTGATTTTCTGTTTATATTACCGATGGAAGATGTACACGTAATACCGCTCTAATCCGGCTGAAACGTCGATATATGCAATAAAAACCGAACTTCTCCCCTTTTCAATATCTTACACAGTATTTTAACGAGAAACAAATAGATGATTGAAAATGAAGTATTTAAGGTTATTATCTAATCAATTATGTGTTTGCATCATTTTTATCGTATATATAATGAATTAAACCCATAAACTGAAAATTCACAAAAACGTGGAAAAACGGCAAAATATTGCCTAATTCGATGATATTTTGTTTAAATCACATAGAGGAAAAGTGGATGACAAACGTCAAAATATTGCTAAATTAGACGATTTTTCGTACGAAACAAAATGCGAGAAAACTTGCTTAAAATGCAATATTATGCGACATTCTGAGATTTGAGAGCCAAATCACATATCGTGAGACTACATGAAATAGTATCGAAATATTGGTAAAAACGTATATATTTACGTAAAATCACACTACATGAAAAACGTGAAAAAAGTCACTATTTTACCATATATGAGGGTTTTAACTTCAAATCATAGAGCGAGGTTTCGTATTATTTAGATCCAAGAAGAGACATATGACAATGTTGTTTCCAATACAAATGATAAAAAACAATGTGTTTTCATTAGCATTAACTAAAATGTTCTTGATTTTCCGTTTATATTACCGATGGAAGATGTACACGTAAAACCGCTCTAATCCGGCTGAAACGTCGATATATGCAATAAAAACCGAACTTCTCCCCTTTTCAATATCTTACACAGTATTTTAACGAGAAACAAATAGATGATTGAAAATGAAGTATTTAAGGTTATTATCTAATCAATTATGTGTTTGCATCATTTTTATCGTATATATAATGAATTAAACCCATAAACTGAAAATTCACAAAAACGTTTAAAAACGGCAAATTATTGCCTAATTCGATGATATTTTGTTTAAAGCACATAGAGGAAAAGTGGATGATAAACGTCAAAATATTGCTAAATTCGATGATTTTTCGTGCGAAACAAAATGCAAGAAAACTTGCTTAAAATGCAATATTATGCGAAATTGTGAGATTTGAAGGCCAAATCACATATCGTGATACTACATGAAATAGTATCGAAATATTGGTAAAAACGTATATAATTACGTAAAATCACACTGCATGAAAAACGTGAAAAAAGTCACTATTTTACCATATATGAGGGTTTTAACTTCAAATCATAGAGCGAGGTTTCGTATTATTTAGATCTAAGAAAAGACATATGTCAATGTTGTTTCCAATACAAATGATAAATTAACTAAAATGTTCTTGATGTTCCGTTTATATTATCGATGGAAGATGTACGCGTAAAACAGCTCTAATCCGGCTGAAACGTCGATATATGCAATAAAAACCGAACTTCTCCCCTTTTCAATATCTTACACAGTATTTTAACGAGAAACAAATAGATGATTGAAAATGAAGTATTTAAGGTTATTATCTAATCAATTATGTGTTTGCATCATTTTTATCGTATATATAATGAATTAAACCCATAAACTGAAAATTCACTAAAACGTTTAAAAACGGAAAATTATTGCATAATTCGGTCATATTTTGTTTAAATTACATAAAGGAAAAGGAGATGATAAACGTCAAAATATTGCTAAATTCGACGATTTTTCGTACAAAACAAAATGCAAGAAAACTTGCTTAAAATGCAATATTATGCGAAATTCTGAGATTTGAAGGCCAAATCACATATGGTGATACTACATGAAATAGTATCAAAATACTGGTAAAACGTATATTTTTACGTAAAATCACACAACATGAAAAACGTGAAAAAGTTCACTATTTTACCATATATGAGGGTTTTAACTTCAAATCATAGAGCGAGGTTTCGTATTATTTAGATCTAATTAAAGACATATGACAATGTTGTTTCCAATACAAATGATAAAAAACAATGTGTTTTCATTAGCATTAACTAAAATGTTCTTGATTTTCGGTTTATATTACCGATGGAAGATGTACACGTAAAATCGCTCTAATCCGGCTGAAACGTCGATATATGCAATAAAAACCGAACTTCTCCCCTTTTCAATATCTTACACAGTATTTTAACGAGAAACAAATAGATGATTGAAAATGAAGTATTTAAGGTTATTATCTAATCAATTATGTGTTTGCATCATTTTTATCGTATATATAATGAATTAATACCCATAGACTGAAAATTCACAAAAACGTGGAAAAACGGCAAAATATTGCCTAATTCGATAATATTTTGTTTAAATCACATAAAGGAAAAGGAGATGATAAACGTCAAAATATTGCTAAATTCGACGATTATTCGTACGAAACAAAATGCAAGAAAACTTGCTTAAAATGCAAAATTATGCGAAATTCTGAGATTTGAAGGCCAAATCACATATCGTGATACTCCATGAAATAGTATCGAAATGTTGGTAAAAACGTATATATTTACGTAAAATCACACTACATGAAAAACGTGAAAAAAGTCACTATTTTACCATATATGAGGGTTTTAACTTCAAATCATAGAGCGAGGTTTCGTATTATTTAGATCTAAGAAAAGACATATGACAATGTTGTTTCCAATACAAATGATAAAAAACAATGTGTTTTCATTGGCATTAACTAAAATGTTCTTGATTTTCCGTTTATATTATTGATGGAAGATGTACACGTAAAACCGCTCTAATCCAGCTGAAACGTCGATATATGCAATAAAAACCGAACTTCTCCCCTTTTCAATATCTTACACAGTATTTAACGAGAAACAAATAGATGATTGAAAATGAAGTATTTAAGGTTATTATCTAATCAATTATGTGTTTGCATCATTTTTATCGTATATATAATGAATTAAACCCATAAACTGAAAATTCACAAAAACGTTTAAAAACGGCAAATTATTGCCTAATTCGATGATATTTTGTTTAAAGCACATAGAGGAAAAGTGGATGATAAACGTCAAAATATTGCTAAATTCGATGATTTTTCGTACGAAACAAAATGCAAGAAAACTTGCTTAAAATGCAATATTATGCGAAATTGTGAGATATGAAGGCCAAATCACATATCGTGATACTACATGAAATAGTATCGAAATATTGGTAAAAACGTATATATTTACGTAAAATCACACTGCATGAAAAACGTGAAAAAAGTCACTATTTTACCATATATGAGGGTTTTAACTTCAAATCATAGAGCGAGGTTTCGTATTATTTAGATCTAAGAAAAGACATATGACAATGTTGTTTTCAATACAAATGATAAAAAACAATGTGTTTTCTTTAGAATTAACTAAAATGTTCTTGATTTTCTGTTTATTTTACCGATGGAAGATGTACACGTAAAACCGCTCTAATCCGGCTGAAACGTCGATATATGCAATAAAAACCGAACTTCTCCCCTTTTCAATATCTTACACAGTATTTTAACGAGAAACAAATAGATGATTGAAAATGAAGTATTTAAGGTTATTATCTAATCACTTATGTGTTTGCATCATTTTTATCGTATATATAATGAATTATTACCCATAGACTGAAAATTCACAAAAACGTGGAAAAACGGCAAAATATTGCCTAATTCGATAATATTTTGTTTAAATCACATAAAGGAAAAGGAGATGATAAACGTCAAAATATTACTAAATTCGACGATTATTCGTACGAAACAAAATGCAAGAAAACTTGCTTAAAATGCAAAATTATGCGAAATTCTGAGATTTGAAGGCCAAATCACATATCGTGATACTCCATGAAATAGTATCGAAATGTTGGTAAAAACGTATATATTTACGTAAAATCACACTACATGAAAAACGTGAAAAAAGTCACTATTTTACCATATATGAGGGTTTTAACTTCAAATCATAGAGCGAGGTTTCGTATTATTTAGATCTAAGAAAAGACATATGACAATGTTGTTTCCAATACAAATGATAAAAAACAATGTGTTTTCATTAGCATTAACTAAAATGTTCTTGATTTTCCGTTTATATTATCGATGGAAGATGTACACGTAAAACCGCTCTAATCCGGCTGAAACGTCGATATATGCAATAAAAACCGAACTTCTCCCCTTTTCAATATCTTACACAGTATTTTAACGAGAAACAAATAGATGATTGAAAATGAAGTATTTAAGGTTATTATCTAATCAATTATGTGTTTGCATCATTTTTATCGTATATATAATGAACTAAACCCATAAACTGAAAATTCACAAAAACGTGGAAAAAAGGCAAAATATTGCCTAATTCGGTCATATTTTGTTTAAATTACATAAAGGAAAAGGAGATGATAAACGTCAAAATATTGCTAAATTCGACGATTTTTCGTACAAAACAAAATGCAAGAAAACTTGCTTAAAATGCAATATTATGCGAAATTCTGAGATTTGAAGGCCAAATCACATATCGTGATACTACATGAAATAGTATCAAAATACTGGTAAAAACGTATATTTTTATGTAAAATCACACAACATGAAAAACGTGAAAAAGTTCACTATTTTACCATATATGAGGGTTTTAACTTCAAATCATAGAGCGAGGTTTCGTATTATTTAGATCTAATTAAAGACATATGACAATGTTGTTTCCAAAACAAATGATAAAAAACAATGTGTTTTCATTAGCATTAACTAAAATGTTCTTGATTTTCCGTTTATATTATCGATGGAAGATGTACACGTAAAACCGCTCTAATCCGGCTGAAACGTCGATATATGCAATAAAAACCGAACTTCTCCCCTTTTCAATATCTTACACAGTATTTTAACGAGAAACAAATAGATGATTGAAAATGAAGTATTTAAGGTTATTATCTAATCAATTGTGTTTGCATCATTTTTTTCGTATATATAATGAATTAATACCCATAGACTGAAAATTCACAAAAACGTGGAAAAACGGCAAAATATTGCCTAATTCGATAATATTTTGTTTAAATCACATAAAGGAAAAGGAGATGATAAACGTCAAAATATTGCTAAATTCGACGATTATTCGTACGAAACAAAATGCAAGAAAACTTGCTTAAAATGCAATATTATGCGAAATTCTGAGATTTGAAGGCCAAATCACATATCGTGATACTCCATGAAATAGTATCGAAATGTTGGTAAAAACGTACATACTTACGTAAAATCACACTACATGAAAAACGTGAAAAAAGTCACTATTTTACCATATATGAGGGTTTTAACTTCAAATCATAGAGCGAGGTTTCGTATTATTTAGATCTAAGAAAAGACATATGACAATGTTGTTTCCAATACAAATGATAAAAAACAATGTGTTTTCATTGGCATTAACTAAAATGTTCTTGATTTTCCGTTTATATTATTGATGGAAGATGTACACGTAAAACCGCTCTAATCCAGCTGAAACGTCGATATATGCAATAAAAACCGAACTTCTCCCCTTTTCAATATCTTACACAGTATTTAACGAGAAACAAATAGATGATTGAAAATGAAGTATTTAAGGTTATTATCTAATCAATTATGTGTTTGCATCATTTTTATCGTATATATAATGAATTAAACCCATAAACTGAAAATTCACAAAAACGTTTAAAAACGGCAAATTATTGCCTAATTCGATGATATTTTGTTTAAAGCACATAGAGGAAAAGTGGATGATAAACGTCAAAATATTGCTAAATTCGATGATTTTTCGTACGAAACAAAATGCAAGAAAACTTGCTTAAAATGCAATATTATGCGAAATTGTGAGATATGAAGGCCAAATCACATATCGTGATACTACATGAAATAGTATCGAAATATTGGTAAAAACGTATATATTTACGTAAAATCACACTGCATGAAAAACGTGAAAAAAGTCACTATTTTACCATATATGAGGGTTTTAACTTCAAATCATAGAGCGAGGTTTCGTATTATTTAGATCTAAGAAAAGACATATGACAATGTTGTTTTCAATACAAATGATAAAAAACAATGTGTTTTCTTTAGAATTAACTAAAATGTTCTTGATTTTCTGTTTATTTTACCGATGGAAGATGTACACGTAAAACCGCTCTAATCCGGCTGAAACGTCGATATATGCAATAAAAACCGAACTTCTCCCCTTTTCAATATCTTACACAGTATTTTAACGAGAAACAAATAGATGATTGAAAATGAAGTATTTAAGGTTATTATCTAATCACTTATGTGTTTGCATCATTTTTATCGTATATATAATGAATTATTACCCATAGACTGAAAATTCACAAAAACGTGGAAAAACGGCAAAATATTGCCTAATTCGATAATATTTTGTTTAAATCACATAAAGGAAAAGGAGATGATAAACGTCAAAATATTACTAAATTCGACGATTATTCGTACGAAACAAAATGCAAGAAAACTTGCTTAAAATGCAAAATTATGCGAAATTCTGAGATTTGAAGGCCAAATCACATATCGTGATACTCCATGAAATAGTATCGAAATGTTGGTAAAAACGTATATATTTACGTAAAATCACACTACATGAAAAACGTGAAAAAAGTCACTATTTTACCATATATGAGGGTTTTAACTTCAAATCATAGAGCGAGGTTTCGTATTATTTAGATCTAAGAAAAGACATATGACAATGTTGTTTCCAATACAAATGATAAAAAACAATGTGTTTTCATTAGCATTAACTAAAATGTTCTTGATTTTCCGTTTATATTATCGATGGAAGATGTACACGTAAAACCGCTCTAATCCGGCTGAAACGTCGATATATGCAATAAAAACCGAACTTCTCCCCTTTTCAATATCTTACACAGTATTTTAACGAGAAACAAATAGATGATTGAAAATGAAGTATTTAAGGTTATTATCTAATCAATTATGTGTTTGCATCATTTTTATCGTATATATAATGAACTAAACCCATAAACTGAAAATTCACAAAAACGTGGAAAAAAGGCAAAATATTGCCTAATTCGGTCATATTTTGTTTAAATTACATAAAGGAAAAGGAGATGATAAACGTCAAAATATTGCTAAATTCGACGATTTTTCGTACAAAACAAAATGCAAGAAAACTTGCTTAAAATGCAATATTATGCGAAATTCTGAGATTTGAAGGCCAAATCACATATCGTGATACTACATGAAATAGTATCAAAATACTGGTAAAAACGTATATTTTTATGTAAAATCACACAACATGAAAAACGTGAAAAAGTTCACTATTTTACCATATATGAGGGTTTTAACTTCAAATCATAGAGCGAGGTTTCGTATTATTTAGATCTAATTAAAGACATATGACAATGTTGTTTCCAAAACAAATGATAAAAAACAATGTGTTTTCATTAGCATTAACTAAAATGTTCTTGATTTTCCGTTTATATTATCGATGGAAGATGTACACGTAAAACCGCTCTAATCCGGCTGAAACGTCGATATATGCAATAAAAACCGAACTTCTCCCCTTTTCAATATCTTACACAGTATTTTAACGAGAAACAAATAGATGATTGAAAATGAAGTATTTAAGGTTATTATCTAATCAATTGTGTTTGCATCATTTTTTTCGTATATATAATGAATTAATACCCATAGACTGAAAATTCACAAAAACGTGGAAAAACGGCAAAATATTGCCTAATTCGATAATATTTTGTTTAAATCACATAAAGGAAAAGGAGATGATAAACGTCAAAATATTGCTAAATTCGACGATTATTCGTACGAAACAAAATGCAAGAAAACTTGCTTAAAATGCAATATTATGCGAAATTCTGAGATTTGAAGGCCAAATCACATATCGTGATACTCCATGAAATAGTATCGAAATGTTGGTAAAAACGTACATACTTACGTAAAATCACACTACATGAAAAACGTGAAAAAAGTCACTATTTTACCATATATGAGGGTTTTAACTTCAAATCATAGAGCGAGGTTTCGTATTATTTAGATCTAAGAAAAGACATATGACAATGTTGTTTCCAATACAAATGATAAAAAACAATGTGTTTTCATTGGCATTAACTAAAATGTTCTTGATTTTCCGTTTATATTATTGATGGAAGATGTACACGTAAAACCGCTCTAATCCAGCTGAAACGTCGATATATGCAATAAAAACCGAACTTCTCCCCTTTTCAATATCTTACACAGTATTTAACGAGAAACAAATAGATGATTGAAAATGAAGTATTTAAGGTTATTATCTAATCAATTATGTGTTTGCATCATTTTTATCGTATATATAATGAATTAAACCCATAAACTGAAAATTCACAAAAACGTTTAAAAACGGCAAATTATTGCCTAATTCGATGATATTTTGTTTAAAGCACATAGAGGAAAAGTGGATGATAAACGTCAAAATATTGCTAAATTCGATGATTTTTCGTACGAAACAAAATGCAAGAAAACTTGCTTAAAATGCAATATTATGCGAAATTGTGAGATATGAAGGCCAAATCACATATCGTGATACTACATGAAATAGTATCGAAATATTGGTAAAAACGTATATATTTACGTAAAATCACACTGCATGAAAAACGTGAAAAAAGTCACTATTTTACCATATATGAGGGTTTTAACTTCAAATCATAGAGCGAGGTTTCGTATTATTTAGATCTAAGAAAAGACATATGACAATGTTGTTTTCAATACAAATGATAAAAAACAATGTGTTTTCTTTAGAATTAACTAAAATGTTCTTGATTTTCTGTTTATTTTACCGATCGAAGATGTACACGTAAAACCGCTCTAATCCGGCTGAAACGTCGATATATGCAATAAAAACCGAACTTCTCCCCTTTTCAATATCTTACACAGTATTTTAACGAGAAACAAATAGATGATTGAAAATGAAGTATTTAAGGTTATTATCTAATCACTTATGTGTTTGCATCATTTTTATCGTATATATAATGAATTATTACCCATAGACTGAAAATTCACAAAAACGTGGAAAAACGGCAAAATATTGCCTAATTCGGTCATATTTTGTTTAAATTACATAAAGGAAAAGGAGATGATAAACGTCAAAATATTGCTAAATTCGACGATTTTTCGTACAAAACAAAATGCAAGAAAACTTGCTTAAAATGCAATATTATGCGAAATTCTGAGATTTGAAGGCCAAATCACATATCGTGATGCTACATGAAATAGCATCAAAATACTGGTAAAAACGTATATTTTTACGTAAAATCACACAACATGAAAAACGTGAAAAAGTTCACTATTTTACCATATATGAGGGTTTTAACTTCAAATCATAGAGCGAGGTTTCGTATTATTTAGATCTAATTAAAGACATATGACAATGTTGTTTCCAATACAAATGATAAAAAACAATGTGTTTTCATTAGCATTAACTAAAATGTTCTTGATTTTCAGTTTATATTACCGATGGAAGATGTACACGTAAAACCGCTCTAATCCGGCTGAAACGTCGATATATGCAATAAAAACCGAACTTCTCCCCTTTTCAATATCTTACACAGTATTTTAACGAGAAACAAATAGATGATTGAAAATGAAGTATTTAAGGTTATTATCTAATCAATTATGTGTTTGCATCATTTTTATCGTATATATAATGAATTAATACCCATAGACTGAAAATTCACAAAAACGTGGAAAAACGGCAAAATATTGCCTAATTCGATAATATTTTGTTTAAATCACATAAAGGAAAAGGAGATGATAAACGTCAAAATATTGCTAAATTCGACGATTATTCGTACGAAACAAAATGCAAGAAAACTTGCTTAAAATGCAATATTATGCGAAATTCTGAGATTTGAAGGCCAAATCACATATCGTGATACTCCATGAAATAGTATCGAAATGTTGGTAAAAACGTATATATTTACGTAAAATCACACTACATGAAAAACGTGAAAAAAGTCACTATTTTACCATATATGAGGGTTTTAACTTCAAATCATAGAGCGAGGTTTCGTATTATTTAGATCTAAGAAAAGACATATGACAATGTTGTTTCCAATACAAATGATAAAAAACAATGTGTTTTCATTAGCATTAACTAAAATGTTCTTGATTTTCCGTTTATATTATCGATGGAAGATGTACACGTAAAACCGCTCTAATCCAGCTGAAACGTCGATATATGCAATAAAAACCGAACTTCTCCCCTTTTCAATATCTTACACAGTATTTTAACGAGAAACAAATAGATGATTGAAAATGAAGTATTTAAGGTTATTATCTAATCAATTATGTGTTTGCATCATTTTTATCGTATATATAATGAATTAAACCCATAAATTGAAAATTCACAAAAACGTTTAAAAACGGCAAATTATTGCCTAATTCGATGATATTTTGTTTAAAGCACATAGAGGAAAAGTGGATGATAAACGTCAAAATATTGCTAAATTCTATGATTTTTCGAACGAAACAAAATGCAAGAAAACTTGCTTAAAATGCAATATTATGCGAAATTGTGAGATTTGAAGGCCAAATCACATATCGTGATACTACATGAAATAGTATCGAAATATTGGTAAAAACGTATATACTTACGTAAAATCACACTGCATGAAAAACGTGAAAAAAGTCACTATTTTACCATATATGAGGGTTTTAACTTCAAATCATAGAGCGAGGTTTCGTATTATTTAGATCTAAGAAAAGACATATGTCAATGTTGTTTCCAATACAAATGATAAAAAACAATGTGTTTTCATTAGCATTAACTAAAATGTTCTTGATTTTCCGTTTATATTATCGATGGAAGATGTACACGTAAAACAAATCCGGCTGAAACGTCGATATATGCAATAAAAACCGAACTTCTCCCCTTTTCAATATCTTACACAGTATTTTAACGAGAAACAAATAGATGATTGAAAATGAAGTATTTAAGGTTATTATCTAATCAATTATGTGTTTGCATCATTTTTATCGTATTTATAATGAATTAAACCCATAAACTGAAAATTCACAAAAACCTTTAAAAACGGCAAATTATTGCCTAATTTGATGATATTTTGTTTTAAGCACATAGAGGAAAAGTGGATGATAAACGTCAAAATATTGCTAAATTCGATGATTTTTCGTACGAAACAAAATGCAAGAAAACTTGCTTAAAATGCAATATTATGCGAAATTGTGAGATTTGAAGGCCAAATCACATATTGTGATACTACATGAAATAGTATCGAAGTATTGGTAAAAACGTATATATTTACGTAAAATCACACTGCATGAAAAACGTGAAAAAAGTCACTATTTTACCATATTCACATATGATTTGAAGGGTTTTAACTTCAAATCATAGAGCGAGGTTTCGTATTATTTAGATCTAAGAAAAGACATATGACAATGTTGTTTTCAATACAAATGATAAAAAACAATGTGTTTTCATTAGAATTAACTAAAATGTTCTTGATTTTCTGTTTATATTACCGATGGAAGATGTACACGTAATACCGCTCTAATCCGGCTGAAACGTCGATATATGCAATAAAAACCGAACTTCTCCCCTTTTCAATATCTTACACAGTATTTTAACGAGAAACAAATAGATGATTGAAAATGAAGTATTTAAGGTTATTATCTAATCAATTATGTGTTTGCATCATTTTTATCGTATATATAATGAATTAAACCCATAAACTGAAAATTCACAAAAACGTGGAAAAACGGCAAAATATTGCCTAATTCGATGATATTTTGTTTAAATCACATAGAGGAAAAGTGGATGACAAACGTCAAAATATTGCTAAATTAGACGATTTTTCGTACGAAACAAAATGCGAGAAAACTTGCTTAAAATGCAATATTATGCGACATTCTGAGATTTGAGAGCCAAATCACATATCGTGAGACTACATGAAATAGTATCGAAATATTGGTAAAAACGTATATATTTACGTAAAATCACACTACATGAAAAACGTGAAAAAAGTCACTATTTTACCATATATGAGGGTTTTAACTTCAAATCATAGAGCGAGGTTTCGTATTATTTAGATCCAAGAAGAGACATATGACAATGTTGTTTCCAATACAAATGATAAAAAACAATGTGTTTTCATTAGCATTAACTAAAATGTTCTTGATTTTCCGTTTATATTACCGATGGAAGATGTACACGTAAAACCGCTCTAATCCGGCTGAAACGTCGATATATGCAATAAAAACCGAACTTCTCCCCTTTTCAATATCTTACACAGTATTTTAACGAGAAACAAATAGATGATTGAAAATGAAGTATTTAAGGTTATTATCTAATCAATTGTGTGTTTGCATCATTTTTATCGTATATATAATGAATTAAACCCATAAACTGAAAATTCACAAAAACGTTTAAAAACGGCAAATTATTGCCTAATTCGATGATATTTTGTTTAAAGCACATAGAGGAAAAGTGGATGATAAACGTCAAAATATTGCTAAATTCGATGATTTTTCGTGCGAAACAAAATGCAAGAAAACTTGCTTAAAATGCAATATTATGCGAAATTGTGAGATTTGAAGGCCAAATCACATATCGTGATACTACATGAAATAGTATCGAAATATTGGTAAAAACGTATATAATTACGTAAAATCACACTGCATGAAAAACGTGAAAAAAGTCACTATTTTACCATATATGAGGGTTTTAACTTCAAATCATAGAGCGAGGTTTCGTATTATTTAGATCTAAGAAAAGACATATGTCAATGTTGTTTCCAATACAAATGATAAATTAACTAAAATGTTCTTGATTTTCCGTTTATATTATCGATGGAAGATGTACGCGTAAAACCGCTCTAATCCGGCTGAAACGTCGATATATGCAATAAAAACCGAACTTCTCCCCTTTTCAATATCTTACACAGTATTTTAACGAGAAACAAATAGATGATTGAAAATGAAGTATTTAAGGTTATTATCTAATCAATTATGTGTTTGCATCATTTTTATCGTATATATAATGAATTAAACCCATAAACTGAAAATTCACAAAAACGTTTAAAAACGGAAAATTATTGCATAATTCGGTCATATTTTGTTTAAATTATATAAAGGAAAAGGAGATGATAAACGTCAAAATATTGCTAAATTCGACGATTTTTCGTACAAAACAAAATGCAAGAAAACTTGCTTAAAATGCAATATTATGCGAAATTCTGAGATTTGAAGGCCAAATCACATATGGTGATACGACATGAAATAGTATCAAAATACTGGTAAAACGTATATTTTTACGTAAAATCACACAACATGAAAAACGTGAAAAAGTTCACTATTTTACCATATATGAGGGTTTTAACTTCAAATCATAGAGCGAGGTTTCGTATTATTTAGATCTAATTAAAGACATATGACAATGTTGTTTCCAATACAAATGATAAAAAACAATGTGTTTTCATTAGCATTAACTAAAATGTTCTTGATTTTCGGTTTATATTACCGATGGAAGATGTACACGTAAAATCGCTCTAATCCGGCTGAAACGTCGATATATGCAATAAAAACCGAACTTCTCCCCTTTTCAATATCTTACACAGTATTTTAACGAGAAACAAATAGATGATTGAAAATGAAGTATTTAAGGTTATTATCTAATCAATTATGTGTTTGCATCATTTTTATCGTATATATAATGAATTAATACCCATAGACTGAAAATTCACAAAAACGTGGAAAAACGGAAAAATATTGCCTAATTCGATAATATTTTGTTTAAATCACATAAAGGAAAAGGAGATGATAAACGTCAAAATATTGCTAAATTCGACGATTATTCGTACGAAACAAAATGCAAGAAAACTTGCTTAAAATGCAAAATTATGCGAAATTCTGAGATTTGAAGGCCAAATCACATATCGTGATACTCCATGAAATAGTATCGAAATGTTGGTAAAAACGTATATATTTACGTAAAATCACACTACATGAAAAACGTGAAAAAAGTCACTATTTTACCATATATGAGGGTTTTAACTTCAAATCATAGAGCGAGGTTTCGTATTATTTAGATCTAAGAAAAGACATATGACAATGTTGTTTCCAATACAAATGATAAAAAACAATGTGTTTTCATTAGCATTAACTAAAATGTTCTTGATTTTCCGTTTATATTATCGATGGAAGATGTACACGTAAAACCGCTCTAATCCGGCTGAAACGTCGATATATGCAATAAAAACCGAACTTCTCCCCTTTTCAATATCTTACACAGTATTTTAACGAGAAACAAATAGATGATTGAAAATGAAGTATTTAAGGTTATTATCTAATCAATTATGTGTTTGCATCATTTTTATCGTATATATAATGAACTAAACCCATAAACTGAAAATTCACAAAAACGTGGAAAAAAGGCAAAATATTGCCTAATTCGGTCATATTTTGTTTAAATTACATAAAGGAAAAGGAGATGATAAACGTCAAAATATTGCTAAATTCGACGATTTTTCGTACAAAACAAAATGCAAGAAAACTTGCTTAAAATGCAATATTATGCGAAATTCTGAGATTTGAAGGCCAAATCACATATCGTGATACTACATGAAATAGTATCAAAATACTGGTAAAAACGTATATTTTTATGTAAAATCACACAACATGAAAAACGTGAAAAAGTTCACTATTTTACCATATATGAGGGTTTTAACTTCAAATCATAGAGCGAGGTTTCGTATTATTTAGATCTAATTAAAGACATATGACAATGTTGTTTCCAATACAAATGATAAAAAACAATGTGTTTTCATTAGCATTAACTAAAATGTTCTTGATTTTCCGTTTATATTATCGATGGAAGATGTACACGTAAAACCGCTCTAATCCGGCTGAAACGTCGATATATGCAATAAAAACCGAACTTCTCCCCTTTTCAATATCTTACACAGTATTTTAACGAGAAACAAATAGATGATTGAAAATGAAGTATTTAAGGTTATTATCTAATCAATTGTGTTTGCATCATTTTTTTCGTATATATAATGAATTAATACCCATAGACTGAAAATTCACAAAACGTGGAAAAACGGCAAAATATTGCCTAATTCGATAATATTTTGTTTAAATCACATAAAGGAAAAGGAGATGATAAACGTCAAAATATTGCTAAATTCGACGATTATTCGTACGAAACAAAATGCAAGAAAACTTGCTTAAAATGCAATATTATGCGAAATTCTGAGATTTGAAGGCCAAATCACATATCGTGATACTCCATGAAATAGTATCGAAATGTTGGTAAAAACGTACATACTTACGTAAAATCACACTACATGAAAAACGTGAAAAAAGTCACTATTTTACCATATATGAGGGTTTTAACTTCAAATCATAGAGCGAGGTTTCGTATTATTTAGATCTAAGAAAAGACATATGACAATGTTGTTTCCAATACAAATGATAAAAAACAATGTGTTTTCATTGGCATTAACTAAAATGTTCTTGATTTTCCGTTTATATTATCGATGGAAGATGTACA
Organism: Procambarus clarkii; assembly: GCF_040958095.1. Classification (NCBI taxonomy): domain Eukaryota; kingdom Metazoa; phylum Arthropoda; class Malacostraca; order Decapoda; family Cambaridae; genus Procambarus; species Procambarus clarkii. The sequence continues at coordinate 43,753,330 of NC_091178.1, read as the reverse complement.
CGTAAAACCGCTCTAATCCGGCTGAAACGTCGATATATGCAATAAAAACCGAACTTCTCCCCTTTTCAATATCTTACACAGTATTTTAACGAGAAACAAATAGATGATTGAAAATGAAGTATTTAAGGTTATTATCTAATCAATTATGTGTTTGCATCATTTTTATCGTATATATAATGAACTAAACCCATAAACTGAAAATTCACAAAAACGTGGAAAAAAGGCAAAATATTGCCTAATTCGGTCATATTTTGTTTAAATTACATAAAGGAAAAGGAGATGATAAACGTCAAAATATTGCTAAATTCGACGATTTTTCGTACAAAACAAAATGCAAGAAAACTTGCTTAAAATGCAATATTATGCGAAATTCTGAGATTTGAAGGCCAAATCACATATCGTGATACTACATGAAATAGTATCAAAATACTGGTAAAAACGTATATTTTTATGTAAAATCACACAACATGAAAAACGTGAAAAAGTTCACTATTTTACCATATATGAGGGTTTTAACTTCAAATCATAGAGCGAGGTTTCGTATTATTGAGATCTAATTAAAGACATATGACAATGTTGTTTCCAATACAAATGATAAAAAACAATGTGTTTTCATTAGCATTAACTAAAATGTTCTTGATTTTCCGTTTATATTATCGATGGAAGATGTACACGTAAAACCGCTCTAATCCGGCTGAAACGTCAATATATGCAATAAAAACCGAACTTCTCCCCTTTTCAATATCTTACACAGTATTTTAACGAGAAACAAATAGATGATTGAAAATGAAGTATTTAAGGTTATGGGTTTAATTCATTATATATACGATAAAAATGATGCAAACACATAATTGATTAGATAATAACCTTAAATACTTCATTTTCAATCATCTATTTGTTTCTCGTTAAAATACTGTGTAAGATATTGAAAAGGGGAGAAGTTCGGTTTTTATTGCATATATCGACGTTTCAGCCGGATTAGAGCGATTTTACGTGTACATCTTCCATCGGTAATATAAACGGAAAATCAAGAACATTTTAGTTAATGCTAATGAAAACACATTGTTTTTTATCATTTGTATTGGAAACAACATTGTCATATGTCTCTTCTTGGATCTAAATAATACGAAACCTCGCTCTATGATTTGAAGTTAAAACCCTCATATATGGTAAAATAGTGACTTTTTTCACGTTTTTCATGTAGTGTGATTTTACGTAAATATATACGTTTTTACCAATATTTCGATACTATTTCATGTAGTCTCACGATATGTGATTTGGCTCTCAAATCTCAGAATGTCGCATAATATTGCATTTTAAGCAAGTTTTCTCGCATTTTGTTTCGAACGAAAAATCGTCTAATTTAGCAATATTTTGACGTTTGTCATCCACTTTTCCTCTATGTGATTTAAACAAAATATCATCGAATTAGGCAATATTTTGCCGTTTTTCCACGTTTTTGTGAATTTTCATTCTATGGGTAATAATTCATTATATATACGATAAAAATGATGCAAACACATAAGTGATTAGATAATAACCTTAAATACTTCATTTTCAATCATCTATTTGTTTCTCGTTAAAATACTGTGTAAGATATTGAAAAGGGGAGAAGTTCGGTTTTTATTGCATATATCGACGTTTCAGCCGGATTAGAGCGGTTTTATGTGTACATCTTCCATCGATAATATAAACGGAAAATCAAGTACATTTTAGTTAATGCTAATGAAAACACATTGTTTTTTATCATTTGTATTGGAAACAACATTGTCATATGTCTTTAATTAGATCTAAATAATACGAAACCTCGCTCTATGATTTGAAGTTAAAAACCTCATATATGGTAAAATAGTGACTTTTTTCACGTTTTTCATGTAGTGTGATTTTACGTAAATATATACGTTTTTACCAACATTTCGATACTATTTCATGGAGTATCACGATATGTGATTTGGCCTTCAAATCTCAGAATTTCGCATAATATTGCATTTTAAGCAAGTTTTCTTGCATTTTGTTTCGTACGAAAAATCGTCGAATTTAGCAATATTTTGACGTTTATCATCTCCTTTTCCTTTATGTGATTTAAACAAAATATTATCGAATTAGGCAATATTTTGCCGTTTTTCCACGTTTTTGTGAATTTTCAGTCTATGGGTATTAATTCATTATCTATACGATAAAAATGATGCAAACACATAATTGATTAGATAATAACCTTAAATACTTCATTTTCAATCATCTATTTGTTTCTCGTTAAAATACTGTGTAAGATATTGAAAAGGGGAGAAGTTCGGTTTTTATTGCATATATCGACGTTTCAGCCGGATTAGAGCGGTTTTACGTGTACATCTTCCATCGGTAATATAAACCGAAAATCAAGAACATTTTAGTTAATGCTAATGAAAACACATTGTTTTTTATCATTTGTATTGGAAACAACATTGTCATATGTCTTTAATTAGATCTAAATAATACGAAACCTCGCTCTATGATTTGAAGTTAAAACCCTTATATATGGTAAAATAGTGAACTTTTTCACGTTTTTCATGTTGTGTGATTTTACGTAAAAATATACGTTTTTACCAGTATTTTGATACTATTTCATGTAGTATCACGATATGTGATTTGGCATTCAAATCTCAGAATTTCGCATAATATTGCATTTTAAGCAAGTTTTCTTGCATTTTGTTTCGTACGAAAAATCGTCGAATTTAGCAATATTTTGACGTTTATCATCCACTTTTCCTCTATGTGCTTTAAACAAAATATCATCGAATTAGGCAATAATTTGCCGTTTTTAAACGTTTTTGTGAATTTTCAGTTTATGGGTTTAATTCATTATATATACGATAAAAATGATGCAAACACATAATTGATTAGATAATAACCTTAAATACTTCATTTTCAATCATCTATTTGTTTCTCGTTAAAATACTGTGTAAGATATTGAAAAGGGGAGAAGTTCGGTTTTTATTGCATATATCGACGTTTCAGCCGGATTAGAGCGGTTTTACGTGTACATCTTCCATCGGTAATATAAACGGAAAATCAAGAACATTTTAGTTAATGCTAATGAAAACACATTGTTTTTTATCATTTGTATTGGAAACAACATTGTCATATGTCTCTTCTTGGATCTAAATAATACGAAACCTCGCTCTATGATTTGAAGTTAAAACCCTCATATATGGTAAAATAGTGACTTTTTTCACGTTTTTCATGTAGTGTGATTTTACGTAAATATATACGTTTTTACCAATATTTCGATACTATTTCATGTAGTCTCACGATATGTGATTTGGCTCTCAAATCTCAGAATGTCGCATAATATTGCATTTTAAGCAAGTTTTCTCGCATTTTGTTTCGAACGAAAAATCGTCTAATTTAGCAATATTTTGACGTTTGTCATCCACTTTTCCTCTATGTGATTTAAACAAAATATCATCGAATTAGGCAATATTTTGCCGTTTTTCCACGTTTTTGTGAATTTTCATTCTATGGGTAATAATTCATTATATATACGATAAAAATGATGCAAACACATAAGTGATTAGATAATAATCTTAAATACTTCATTTTCAATCATCTATTTGTTTCTCGTTAAAATACTGTGTAAGATATTGAAAAGGGGAGAAGTTCGGTTTTTATTGCATATGTCGACGTTTCAGCTGGATTAGAGCGGTTTTACGTGTACATCTTCCATCGATAATATAAACGGAAAATCAAGAACATTTTAGTTAATGCTAATGAAAACACATTGTTTTTTATCATTTGTATTGGAAACAACATTGTCATATGTCTTTTCTTAGATCTAAATAATACGAAACCTCGCTCTATGATTTGAAGTTAAAACCCTCATATATGGTAAAATAGTGACTTTTTTCACGTTTTTCATGTAGTGTGATTTTACGCAAATATGTACGTTTTTACCAACATTTCGATACTATTTCATGGAGTATCACGATATGTGATTTGGCCTTCAAATCTCAGAATTTCGCATAATTTTGCATTTTAAGCAAGTTTTCTTGCATTTTGTTTCGTACGAATAATCGTCGAATTTAGCAATATTTTGACGTTTATCATCTCCTTTTCCTTTATGTGATTTAAACAAAATATTATCGAATTAGGCAATATTTTGCCGTTTCTCCACGTTTTTGTGAATTTTCAGTCTATGGGTATTAATTCATTATATATACGATAAAAATGATGCAAACACATAATTGATTAGATAATAACCTTAAATACTTCATTTTCAATCATCTATTTGTTTCTCGTTAAAATACTGTGTAAGATATTGAAAAGGGGAGAAGTTCGGTTTTTATTGCATATATCGACGTTTCAGCCGGATTAGAGAGGTTTTACGTGTACATCTTCCATCGGTAATATAAACCGAAAATCAAGAACATTTTAGTTAATGCTAATGAAAACACATTGTTTTTTATCATTTGTATTGGAAACAACATTGTCATATGTCTTTAATTAGATCTAAATAATACGAAACCTCGCTCTATGATTTGAAGTTAAAACCCTCATATATGGTAAAATAGTGACTTTTTTCACGTTTTTCATGCAGTGTGATTTTACGTAAATATATACGTTTTTACCAATATTTCGATACTATTTCATGTAGTATCACGATATGGGATTTGGCCTTCAAATCTCACAATTTCGCATAATATTGCATTTTAAGCAAGTTTTCTTGCATTTTGTTTCGTACGAAAAATCATCGAATTTAGCAATATTTTGACGTTTATCATCCACTTTTCCTCTATGTGCTTTAAACAAAATATCATCGAATTAGGCAATAATTTGCCGTTTTTAAACGTTTTTGTGAATTTTCAGTTTATGGGTTTAATTCATTATATATACGATAAAAATGATGCAAACACATAATTGATTAGATAATAACCTTAAATACTTCATTTTCAATCATCTATTTGTTTCTCGTTAAAATACTGTGTAAGATATTGAAAAGGGGAGAAGTTCGGTTTTTATTGCATATATCGACGTTTCAGCCGGATTAGAGCGGTTTTACGTGTACATCTTCCATCGGTAATATAAACCGAAAATCAAGAACATTTTAGTTAATGCTAATGAAAACACATTGTTTTTTATCATTTGTATTGGAAACAACATTGTCATATGTCTTTAATTAGATCTAAATAATACGAAACCTCGCTCTATGATTTGAAGTTAAAACCCTTATATATGGTAAAATAGTGAACTTTTTCACGTTTTTCATGTTGTGTGATTTTACGTAAAAATATACGTTTTTACCAGTATTTTGATACTATTTCATGTAGTATCACGATATGTGATTTGGCATTCAAATCTTAGAATTTCGCATAATATTGCATTTTAAGCAAGTTTTCTTGCATTTTGTTTTGTACGAAAAATCGTCGAATTTAGCAATATTTTGACGTTTATCATCTCCTTTTCCTTTATGTAATTTAAACAAAATATGACCGAATTAGGCAATATTTTGCCGTTTTTCCACGTTTTTGTGAATTTTCAGTTTATGGGTTTAATTCATTATATATACGATAAAAATGATGCAAACACATAATTGATTAGATAATACCCTTAAATACTTCATTTTCAATCATCTATTTGTTTCTCGTTAAAATACTGTGTAAGATATTGAAAAGGGGAGAAGTTCGGTTTTTATTGCATATATCGACGTTTCAGCCGGATTAGAGCGGTTTTACGTGTACATCTTCCATCGGTAATATAAACAGAAAATCAAGAACATTTTAGTTAATTCTAATGAAAACACATTGTTTTTTATCATTTGTATTGAAAACAACATTGTCATATGTCTTTTCTTAGATCTAAATAATACGAAATCTCGCTCTATGATTTGAAGTTAAAACCCTCATATATGGTAAAATAGTGACTTTTTTCACGTTTTTCATGCAGTGTGATTTTACGTAAATATATACGTTTTTACCAATATTTCGATACTATTTCATGTAGTATCACGATATGTGATTTGGCCTTCAAATCTCACAATTTCGCATAATATTGCATTTTAAGCAAGTTTTCTTGCATTTTGTTTCATACGAAAAATCATCGAATTTAGCAATATTTTGACGTTTATCATCCACTTTTCCTCTATGTGCTTAAAACAAAATATCATCGAATTACGCAATAATTTGCCGTTTTTAAACGTTTTTGTGAATTTTCAGTTTATGGGTTTAATTCATTATATATACGATAAAAATGATGCAAACACATAATTGATTAGATAATAACCTTAAATACTTCATTTTCAATCATCTATTTGTTTCTCGTTAAAATACTGTGTAAGATATTGAAAAGGGGAGAAGTTCGGTTTTTATTGCATATATCGACGTTTCAGCCGGATTAGAGCGGTTTTACGTGTACATCTTCCATCGATAATATAAACGGAAAATCAAGAACATTTTAGTTAATGCTAATGAAAACACATTGTTTTTTATCATTTGTATTGGAAACAACATTGACATATGTCTTTTCTTAGATCTAAATAATACGAAACCTCGCTCTATGATTTGAAGTTAAAACCCTCATATATGGTAAAATAGTGACTTTTTTCACGTTTTTCATGTAGTGTGATTTTACGCAAATATATACGTTTTTACCAACATTTCGATACTATTTCATGGAGTATCACGATATGTGATTTGGCCTTCAAATCTCAGAATTTCGCATAATTTTGCATTTTAAGCAAGTTTTCTTGCATTTTGTTTCGTACGAATAATCGTCGAATTTAGCAATATTTTGACGTTTATCATCTCCTTTTCCTTTATGTGATTTAAACAAAATATTATCGAATTAGGCAATATTTTGCCGTTTTTCCACGTTTTTGTGAATTTTCAGTCTATGGGTATTAATTCATTATATATACGATAAAAATGATGCAAACAGATAATTGATTAGATAATAACCTTAAATACTTCATTTTCAATCATCTATTTGTTTCTCGTTAAAATACTGTGTAAGATATTGAAAAGGGGAGAAGTTCGGTTTTTATTGCATATATCGACGTTTCAGCCGGATTAGAGAGGTTTTACGTGTACATCTTCCATCGGTAATATAAACCGAAAATCAAGAACATTTTAGTTAATGCTAATGAAAACACATTGTTTTTTATCATTTGTATTGGAAACAACATTGTCATATGTCTTTAATTAGATCTAAATAATACGAAACCTCGCTCTATGATTTGAAGTTAAAACCCCTCATATATGGTAAAATAGTGACTTTTTTCACGTTTTTCATGCAGTGTGATTTTACGTAAATATATACGTTTTTACCAATATTTCGATACTATTTCATGTAGTATCACGATATGTGATTTGGCCTTCAAATCTCACAATTTCGCATAATATTGCATTTTAAGCAAGTTTTCTTGCATTTTGTTTCGTACGAAAAATCATCGAATTTAGCAATATTTTGACGTTTATCATCCACTTTTCCTCTATGTGCTTTAAACAAAATATCATCGAATTAGGCAATAATTTGCCGTTTTTAAACGTTTTTGTGAATTTTCAGTTTATGGGTTTAATTCATTATATATACGATAAAAATGATGCAAACACATAATTGATTAGATAATAACCTTAAATACTTCATTTTCAATCATCTATTTGTTTCTCGTTAAAATACTGTGTAAGATATTGAAAAGGGGAGAAGTTCGGTTTTTATTGCATATATCGACGTTTCAGCCGGATTAGAGCGGTTTTACGTGTACATCTTCCATCGGTAATATAAACAGAAAATCAAGAACATTTTAGTTAATTCTAATGAAAACACATTGTTTTTTATCATTTGTATTGAAAACAACATTGTCATATGTCTTTTCTTAGATCTAAATAATACGAAATCTCGCTCTATGATTTGAAGTTAAAACCCTCATATATGGTAAAATAGTGACTTTTTTCACGTTTTTCATGCAGTGTGATTTTACGTAAATATATACGTTTTTACCAATATTTCGATACTATTTCATGTAGTATCACGATATGTGATTTGGCCTTCAAATCTCACAATTTCGCATAATATTGCATTTTAAGCAAGTTTTCTTGCATTTTGTTTCATACGAAAAATCATCGAATTTAGCAATATTTTGACGTTTATCATCCACTTTTCCTCTATGTGCTTAAAACAAAATATCATCGAATTACGCAATAATTTGCCGTTTTTAAACGTTTTTGTGAATTTTCAGTTTATGGGTTTAATTCATTATATATACGATAAAAATGATGCAAACAGATAATTGATTAGATAATAACCTTAAATACTTCATTTTCAATCATCTATTTGTTTCTCGTTAAAATACTGTGTAAGATATTGAAAAGGGGAGAAGTTCGGTTTTTATTGCATATATCGACGTTTCAGCCGGATTAGAGAGGTTTTACGTGTACATCTTCCATCGGTAATATAAACCGAAAATCAAGAACATTTTAGTTAATGCTAATGAAAACACATTGTTTTTTATCATTTGTATTGGAAACAACATTGTCATATGTCTTTAATTAGATCTAAATAATACGAAACCTCGCTCTATGATTTGAAGTTAAAACCCCTCATATATGGTAAAATAGTGACTTTTTTCACGTTTTTCATGCAGTGTGATTTTACGTAAATATATACGTTTTTACCAATATTTCGATACTATTTCATGTAGTATCACGATATGTGATTTGGCCTTCAAATCTCACAATTTCGCATAATATTGCATTTTAAGCAAGTTTTCTTGCATTTTGTTTCGTACGAAAAATCATCGAATTTAGCAATATTTTGACGTTTATCATCCACTTTTCCTCTATGTGCTTTAAACAAAATATCATCGAATTAGGCAATAATTTGCCGTTTTTAAACGTTTTTGTGAATTTTCAGTTTATGGGTTTAATTCATTATATATACGATAAAAATGATGCAAACACATAATTGATTAGATAATAACCTTAAATACTTCATTTTCAATCATCTATTTGTTTCTCGTTAAAATACTGTGTAAGATATTGAAAAGGGGAGAAGTTCGGTTTTTATTGCATATATCGACGTTTCAGCCGGATTAGAGCGGTTTTACGTGTACATCTTCCATCGGTAATATAAACAGAAAATCAAGAACATTTTAGTTAATTCTAATGAAAACACATTGTTTTTTATCATTTGTATTGAAAACAACATTGTCATATGTCTTTTCTTAGATCTAAATAATACGAAATCTCGCTCTATGATTTGAAGTTAAAACCCTCATATATGGTAAAATAGTGACTTTTTTCACGTTTTTCATGCAGTGTGATTTTACGTAAATATATACGTTTTTACCAATATTTCGATACTATTTCATGTAGTATCACGATATGTGATTTGGCCTTCAAATCTCACAATTTCGCATAATATTGCATTTTAAGCAAGTTTTCTTGCATTTTGTTTCATACGAAAAATCATCGAATTTAGCAATATTTTGACGTTTATCATCCACTTTTCCTCTATGTGCTTAAAACAAAATATCATCGAATTACGCAATAATTTGCCGTTTTTAAACGTTTTTGTGAATTTTCAGTTTATGGGTTTAATTCATTATATATACGATAAAAATGATGCAAACACATAATTGATTAGATAATAACCTTAAATACTTCATTTTCAATCATCTATTTGTTTCTCGTTAAAATACTGTGTAAGATATTGAAAAGGGGAGAAGTTCGGTTTTTATTGCATATATCGACGTTTCAGCCGGATTAGAGCGGTTTTACGTGTACATCTTCCATCGGTAATATAAACAGAAAATCAAGAACATTTTAGTTAATTCTAATGAAAACACATTGTTTTTTATCATTTGTATTGAAAACAACATTGTCATATGTCTTTTCTTAGATCTAAATAATACGAAATCTCGCTCTATGATTTGAAGTTAAAACCCTCATATATGGTAAAATAGTGACTTTTTTCACGTTTTTCATGCAGTGTGATTTTACGTAAATATATACGTTTTTACCAATATTTCGATACTATTTCATGTAGTATCACGATATGTGATTTGGCCTTCAAATCTCACAATTTCGCATAATATTGCATTTTAAGCAAGTTTTCTTGCATTTTGTTTCATACGAAAAATCATCGAATTTAGCAATATTTTGACGTTTATCATCCACTTTTCCTCTATGTGCTTAAAACAAAATATCATCGAATTACGCAATAATTTGCCGTTTTTAAACGTTTTTGTGAATTTTCAGTTTATGGGTTTAATTCATTATATATACGATAAAAATGATGCAAACACATAATTGATTAGATAATAACCTTAAATACTTCATTTTCAATCATCTATTTGTTTCTCGTTAAAATACTGTGTAAGATATTGAAAAGGGGAGAAGTTCGGTTTTTATTGCATATATCGACGTTTCAGCCGGATTAGAGCGGTTTTACGTGTACATCTTCCATCGATAATATAAACGGAAAATCAAGAACATTTTAGTTAATGCTAATGAAAACACATTGTTTTTTATCATTTGTATTGGAAACAACATTGACATATGTCTTTTCTTAGATCTAAATAATACGAAACCTCGCTCTATGATTTGAAGTTAAAACCCTCATATATGGTAAAATAGTGACTTTTTTCACGTTTTTCATGCAGTGTGATTTTACGTAATTATATACGTTTTTACCAATATTTCGATACTATTTCATGTATTATCACGATATGTGATTTGGCCTTCAAATCTCACAATTTCGCATAATATTGCATTTTAAGCAAGTTTTCTTGCATTTTGTTTCGTACGAAAAATCATCGAATTTAGCAATATTTTGACGTTTATCATCCACTTTTCCTCCATGTGCTTTAAACAAAATATCATCGAATTAGGCAATAATTATGCCGTTTTTAAACGTTTTTGTGAATTTTCACTTTATAGGTTTAATTCATTATATATACGATAAAAATGATGCAAACACATAATTGATTAGATAGTAACCTTAAATACTTCATTTTCAATCATCTATTTGTTTCTCGTTAAAATACTGTGTAAGATATTGAAAAGGGGAGAAGTTCGGTTTTTATTGCATATATCGACGTTTCAGCCGGATTAGAGCGGTTTTACGTGTACATCTTCCATCGGTAAAATAAACAGAAAATCAAGAACATTTTAGTTAATTCTAATGAAAACACATTGTTTTTTATCATTTGTATTGAACACAACATTGTCATATGTCTTTTCTTAGATCTAAATAATACGAAACCTCGCTCTATGATTTGAAGTTAAAACCCTTCAAATAATATGTGAATATGGTAAAATAGTGACTTTTTCACGTTTTTCATGCAGTGTGATTTTACGTAAATATATACGTTTTTACCAATATTTCGATACTATTTCATGTAGTATCACAATATGTGATTTGGCCTTCAAATCTCACAATTTCGCATAATATTGCATTTTAAGCAAGTTTTCTTGCATTTTGTTTCGTACGAAAAATCATCGAATTTAGCAATATTTTGACGTTTATCATCCACTTTTCCTCTATGTGCTTAAAACAAAATATCATCGAATTAGGCAATAATTTGCCGTTTTTAAACGTTTTTGTGAATTTTCAGTTTATGGGTTTAATTCATTATGAATACGGAAAAAATGATGCAAACACATAATTGATTAGATAATAACCTTAAATACTTCATTTTCAATCATCTATTTGTTTCTCGTTAAAATACTGTGTAAGATATTGAAAAGGGGAGAAGTTCGGTTTTTATTGCATATATCGACGTTTCAGCCGGATTTGTTTTACGTGTACATCTTCCATCGATAATATAAACGGAAAATCAAGAACATTTTAGTTAATGCTAATGAAAACACATTGTTTTTTATCATTTGTATTGGAAACAACATTGACATATGTCTTTTATTAGATCTAAATAATACGAAACCTCGCTCTATGATTTGAAGTTAAAACCCTCATATATGGTAAAATAGTGACTTTTTTCACGTTTTTCATGCAGTGTGATTTTACGTAATTATATACGTTTTTACCAATATTTCGATACTATTTCATGTAGTATCACAATATGTGATTTGGCCTTCAAATCTCACAATTTCGCATAATATTGCATTTTAAGCAAGTTTTCTTGCATTTTGTTTCGTACGAAAAATCATCGAATTTAGCAATATTTTGACGTTTATCATCCACTTTTCCTCTATGTGCTTTAAACAAAATATCATCGAATTAGGCAATAATTTGCCGTTTTTAAACGTTTTTGTGAATTTTCAGTTTATGGGTTTAATTCATTATATATACGATAAAAATGATGCAAACACATAGTTGATTAGATAATAACCTTAAATACTTCATTTTCAATCATCTATTTGTTTCTCGTTAAAATACTGTGTAAGATATTGAAAAGGGGAGAAGTTCGGTTTTTATTGCATATATCGACGTTTCAGCCGGATTTGTTTTACGTGTACATCTTCCATCGATAATATAAACGGAAAATCAAGAACATTTTAGTTAATGCTAATGAAAACACATTGTTTTTTATCATTTGTATTGGAAACAACATTGACATATGTCTTTTCTTAGATCTAAATAATACGAAACCTCGCTCTATGATTTGAAGTTAAAACCCTCATATATGGTAAAATAGTGACTTTTTCACGTTTTTCATGCAGTGTGATTTTACGTAATTATATACGTTTTTACCAATATTTCGATACTATTTCATGTAGTATCACAATATGTGATTTGGCCTTCAAATCTCACAATTTCGCATAATATTGCATTTTAAGCAAGTTTTCTTGCATTTTGTTTCGTACGAAAAATCATCGAATTTAGCAATATTTTGACGTTTATCATCCACTTTTCCTCTATGTGCTTTAAACAAAATATCATCGAATTAGGCAATAATTTGCCGTTTTTAAACGTTTTTGTGAATTTTCAGTTTATGGGTTTAATTCATTATATATACGATAAAAATGATGCAAACACATAATTGATTAGATAATAACCTTAAATACTTCATTTTCAATCATCTATTTGTTTCTCGTTAAAATACTGTGTAAGATATTGAAAAGGGGAGAAGTTCGGTTTTTATTGCATATATCGACGTTTCAGCTGGATTAGAGCGGTTTTACGTGTACATCTTCCATCGATAATATAAACGGAAAATCAAGAACATTTTAGTTAATGCTAATGAAAACACATTGTTTTTTATCATTTGTATTGGAAACAACATTGTCATATGTCTTTTCTTAGATCTAAATAATACGAAACCTCGCTCTATGATTTGAAGTTAAAACCCTCATATATGGTAAAATAGTGACTTTTTTCACGTTTTTCATGTAGTGTGATTTTACGTAAATATATACGTTTTTACCAACATTTCGATACTATTTCATGGAGTATCACGATATGTGATTTGGCCTTCAAATCTCAGAATTTCGCATAATATTGCATTTTAAGCAAGTTTTCTTGCATTTTGTTTCGTACGAATAATCGTCGAATTTAGCAATATTTTGACGTTTATCATCTCCTTTTCCTTGATGTGATATAAACAAAATATTATCGAATTAGGCAATATTTTGCCGTTTTTAAACGTTTTTGTGAATTTTCAGTCTATGGGTATTAATTCATTATATATACGATAAAAATGATGCAAACACATAATTGATTAGATAATAACCTTAAATACTTCATTTTCAATCATCTATTTGTTTCTCGTTAAAATACTGTGTAAGATATTGAAAAGGGGAGAAGTTCGGTTTTTATTGCATATATCGACGTTTCAGCCGGATTAGAGCGGTTTTACGTGTACATCTTCCATCGGTAATATAAACCGAAAATCAAGAACATTTTAGTTAATGCTAATGAAAACACATTGTTTTTTATCATTTGTATTGGAAACAACATTGTCATATGTCTTTAATTAGATCTAAATAATACGAAACCTCGCTCTATGATTTGAAGTTAAAACCCTTCAAATAATATGTGAATATGGTAAAATAGTGACTTTTTCACGTTTTTCATGCAGTGTGATTTTACGTAAATATATACGTTTTTACCAATATTTCGATACTATTTCATGTAGTATCACAATATGTGATTTGGCCTTCAAATCTCACAATTTCGCATAATATTGCATTTTAAGCAAGTTTTCTTGCATTTTGTTTCGTACGAAAAATCATCGAATTTAGCAATATTTTGACGTTTATCATCCACTTTTCCTCTATGTGCTTAAAACAAAATATCATCGAATTAGGCAATAATTTGCCGTTTATAAACGTTTTTGTGAATTTTCAGTTTATGGGTTTAATTCATTATAAATACGATAAAAATGATGCAAACACATAATTGATTAGATAATAACCTTAAATACTTCATTTTCAATCATCTATTTGTTTCTCGTTAAAATACTGTGTAAGATATTGAAAAGGGGAGAAGTTCGGTTTTTATTGCATATATCGACGTTTCAGCCGGATTTGTTTTACGTGTACATCTTCCATCGATAATATAAACGGAAAATCAAGAACATTTTAGTTAATGCTAATGAAAACACATTGTTTTTTATCATTTGTATTGGAAACAACATTGACATATGTCTTTTCTTAGATCTAAATAACACGAAACCTCGCTCTATGATTTGAAGTTAAAACCCTCATATATGGTAAAATAGTGACTTTTTTCACGTTTTTCATGCAGTGTGATTTTACGTAATTATATACGTTTTTACCAATATTTCGATACTATTTCATGTAGTATCACAATATGTGATTTGGCCTTCAAATCTCACAATTTCGCATAATATTGCATTTTAAGCAAGTTTTCTTGCATTTTGTTTCGTACGAAAAATCATCGAATTTAGCAATATTTTGACGTTTATCATCCACTTTTCCTCTATGTGCTTTAAACAAAATATCATCGAATTAGGCAATAATTTGCCGTTTTTAAACGTTTTTGTGAATTTTCAGTTTATGGGTTTAATTCATTATATATACGATAAAAATGATGCAAACACATAATTGATTAGATAATAACCTTAAATACTTCATTTTCAATCATCTATTTGTTTCTCGTTAAAATACTGTGTAAGATATTGAAAAGGGGAGAAGTTCGGTTTTTATTGCATATATCGACGTTTCAGCCGGATTTCTTTTACGTGTACATCTTCCATCGATAATATAAACGGAAAATCAAGAACATTTTAGTTAATGCTAATGAAAACACATTGTTTTTTATCATTTGTATTGGAAACAACATTGACATATGTCTTTTCTTAGATCTAAATAATACGAAACCTCGCTCTATGATTTGAAGTTAAAACCCTCATATATGGTAAAATAGTGACTTTTTTCACGTTTTTCATGCAGTGTGATTTTACGTAATTATATACGTTTTTACCAATATTTCGATACTATTTCATGTAGTATCACAATATGTGATTTGGCCTTCAAATCTCACAATTTCGCATAATATTGCATTTTAAGCAAGTTTTCTTGCATTTTGTTTCGTACGAAAAATCATCGAATTTAGCAATATTTTGACGTTTATCATCCACTTTTCCTCTATGTGCTTTAAACAAAATATCATCGAATTAGGCAATAATTTGCCGTTTTTAAACGTTTTTGTGAATTTTCAGTTTATGGGTTTAATTCATTATATATACGATAAAAATGATGCAAACACATAATTGATTAGATAATAACCTTAAAAACTTCATTTTCAATCATCTATTTGTTTCTCGTTAAAATACTGTGTAAGATATTGAAAAGGGGAGAAGTTCGGTTTTTATTGCATATATCGACGTTTCAGCTGGATTAGAGCGGTTTTACGTGTACATCTTCCATCGATAATATAAACGGAAAATCAAGAACATTTTAGTTAATGCTAATGAAAACACATTGTTTTTTATCATTTGTATTGGAAACAACATTGTCATATGTCTTTTCTTAGATCTAAATAATACGAAACCTCGCTCTATGATTTGAAGTTAAAACCCTCATATATGGTAAAATAGTGACTTTTTTCACGTTTTTCATGTAGTGATTTTACGTAAATATATACGTTTTTACCAACATTTCGATACTATTTCATGGAGTATCACGATATGTGATTTGGCCTTCAAATCTCAGAATTTCGCATAATATTGCATTTTAAGCAAGTTTTCTTGCATTTTGTTTCGTACGAATAATCGTCGAATTTAGCAATATTTTGACGTTTATCATCTCCTTTTCCTTGATGTGATATAAACAAAATATTATCGAATTAGGCAATATTTTGCCGTTTTTAAACGTTTTTGTGAATTTTCAGTCTATGGGTATTAATTCATTATATATACGATAAAAATGATGCAAACACATAATTGATTAGATAATAACCTTAAATACTTCATTTTCAATCATCTATTTGTTTCTCGTTAAAATACTGTGTAAGATATTGAAAAGGGGAGAAGTTCGGTTTTTATTGCATATATCGACGTTTCAGCCGGATTAGAGCGGTTTTACGTGTACATCTTCCATCGGTAATATAAACCGAAAATCAAGAACATTTTAGTTAATGCTAATGAAAACACATTGTTTTTTATCATTTGTATTGGAAACAACATTGTCATATGTCTTTAATTAGATCTAAATAATACGAAACCTCGCTCTATGATTTGAAGTTAAAACCCTCATATATGGTAAAATAGTGAACTTTTTCACGTTTTTCATGTTGTGTGATTTTACGTAAAAATATACGTTTTTACCAGTATTTTGATACTATTTCATGTAGTATCACGATATGTGATTTGGCCTTCAAATCTCAGAATTTCGCATAATATTGCATTTTAAGCAAGTTTTCTTGCATTTTGTTTTGTACGAAAAATCGTCGAATTTAGCAATATTTTGACGTTTATCATCTCCTTTTCCTTTATGTAATTTAAACAAAATATGACCGAATTAGGCAATATTTTACCTTTTTTCCACGTTTTTGTGAATTTTCAGTTTATGGGTTTAATTCATTATATATACGATAAAAATGATGCAAACACATAATTGATTAGATAATAACCTTAAATACTTCATTTTCAATCATCTATTTGTTTCTCGTTAAAATACTGTGTAAGATATTGAAAAGGGGAGAAGTTCGGTTTTTATTGCATATATCGACGTTTCAGCCGGATTAGAGCGGTTTTACGTGTACATCTTCCATCGATAATATAAACGGAAAATCAAGAACATTTTAGTTAATGCTAATGAAAACACATTGTTTTTTATCATTTGTATTGGAAACAACATTGACATATGTCTTTTCTTAGATCTAAATAATACGAAACCTCGCTCTATGATTTGAAGTTAAAACCATCATATATGGTAAAATAGTGACTTTTTTCACGTTTTTCATGCAGTGTGATTTTACGTAATTATATACGTTTTTACCAATATTTCGATACTATTTCATGTAGTATCACGATATGTGATTTGGCCTTCAAATCTCACAATTTCGCATAATATTGCATTTTAAGCAAGTTTTCTTGCATTTTGTTTCGTACGAAAAATCATCGAATTTAGCAATATTTTGACGTTTATCATCCACTTTTCCTCTATGTGCTTTAAACAAAATATCATCGAATTAGGCAATAATTTGCCGTTTTTAAACGTTTTTGTGAATTTTCAGTTTATGGGTTTAATTCATTATATATACGATAGAAATGATGCAAACACATAATTGATTAGATAATAACCTTAAATACTTCATTTTCAATCATCTATTTGTTTCTCGTTAAAATACTGTGTAAGATATTGAAATGGGGAGAAGTTCGGTTTTTATTGCATATATCGACGTTTCAGCCGGATTAGAGCGGTTTTACATCTTCCATCGGTAATATAAACGGAAAATCAAGAACATTTTTGTTAATGCTAATGAAAACACATTGTTTTTTATCATTTGTATTGGAAACAACATTGTCATATGTCTCTTCTTAGATCTAAATAATACGAAACCTCGCTCTATGATTTGAAGTTAAAACCCTCATATATGGTAAAATAGTGACTTTTTTCACGTTTTTCATGTAGTGTGATTTTACGTAAATATATACGTTTTTACCAATATTTCGATACTATTTCATGTAGTCTCACGATATGTGATTTGGCTCTCAAATCTCAGAATGTCGCATAATATTGCATTTTAAGCAAGTTTTCTCGCATTTTGTTTCGTACGAAAAATCGTCTAATTTAGCAATATTTTAACGTTTGTCATCCACTTTTCCTCTATGTGATTTAAACAAAATATCATCGAATTAGGCAATATTTTGCCGTTTTTCCACGTTTTTGTGAATTATTATTCTATGGGTAATAATTCATTATATATACGATAAAAATGATGCAAACACATAAGTGATTAGATAATAACCTTAAATACTTCATTTTCAATCATCTATTTGTTTCTCGTTAAAATACTGTGTAAGATATTGAAAAGGGGAGAAGTTCGGTTTTTATTGCATATATCGACGTTTCAGCCGGATTGGAGCGGTTTTACGTGTACATCTTCCATCGGTAATATAAAGAGAAAATCAAGAACATTTTAGTTAATTCTAATGAAAACACATTGTTTTTTATCATTTGTATTGGAAACAACATTGTCATATGTCTTTTCTTAGATCTAAATAATACGAAACCTCGCTCTATGATTTGAAGTTAAAACCCTCATATATGGTAAAATAGTGACTTTTTTCACGTTTTTCATGTAGTGTGATTTTACGTAAATATATACGTTTTTACCAATATTTCGATACTATTTCATGTAGTCTCACGATATGTGATTTGGCTCTCAAATCTCAGAATGTCGCATAATATTGCATTTTAAGCAAGTTTTCTTGCATTTTGTTTCGTACGAAAAATCATCGAATTTAGCAATATTTTGACGTTTATCATCCACTTTTCCTCTATGTGCTTAAAACAAAATATCATCGAATTAGGCAATAATTTGCCGTTTTTAAACGTTTTTGTGAATTTTCAATTTATGGGTTTAATTCATTATATATACGATAAAAATGATGCAAATACATAATTGATTAGATAATAACCTTAAATACTTCATTTTCAATCATCTATTTGTTTCTCGTTAAAATACTGTGTAAGATATTGAAAAGGGGAGAAGTTCGGTTTTTATTGCATATATCGACGTTTCAGCCGGATTAGAGCGGTTTTACGTGTACATCTTCCATCGATAATATAAACGGAAAATCAAGAACATTTTAGTTAATGCTAATGAAAACACATTGTTTTTTATCATTTGTATTGGAAACAACATTGACATATGTCTTTTCTTAGATCTAAATAATACGAAACCTCGCTCTATGATTTGAAGTTAAAACCATCATATATGGTAAAATAGTGACTTTTTTCACGTTTTTCATGCAGTTTGATTTTACGTTATTATATACGTTTTTACCAATATTTCGATACTATTTCATGTAGTATCACGATATGTGATTTGGCCTTCAAATCTCACAATTTCGCATAATATTGCATTTTAAGCAAGTTTTCTTGCATTTTGTTTCGTACGAAAAATCATCGAATTTAGCAATATTTTGACGTTTCCTCTATGTGCTTTAAACAAAATATCATCGAATTAGGCAATAATTTGCCGTTTTTAAACGTTTTTGTGAATTTTCAGTTTATGGGTTTAATTCATTATATATACGATAGAAATGATGCAAACACATAATTGATTAGATAATAACCTTAAATACTTCATTTTCAATCATCTATTTGTTTCTCGTTAAAATACTGTGCAAGATATTGAAATGGGGAGAAGTTCGGTTTTTATTGCATATATCGACGTTTCAGCCGGATTAGAGCGGTTTTACATCTTCCATCGGTAATATAAACGGAAAATCAAGAACATTTTAGTTAATGCTAATGAAAACACATTGTTTTTTATCATTTGTATTGGAAACAACATTGTCATATGTCTCTTCTTAGATCTAAATAATACGAAACCTCGCTCTATGATTTGAAGTTAAAACCCTCATATATGGTAAAATAGTGACTTTTTTCACGTTTTTCATGTAGTGTGATTTTACGTAAATATATACGTTTTTACCAATATTTCGATACTATTTCATGTAGTCTCACGATATGTGATTTGGCTCTCAAATCTCAGAATGTCGCATAATATTGCATTTTAAGCAAGTTTTCTCGCATTTTGTTTCGTACGAAAAATCGTCTAATTTAGCAATATTTTAACGTTTGTCATCCACTTTTCCTCTATGTGATTTAAACAAAATATCATCGAATTAGGCAATATTTAGCCGTTTTTCCACGTTTTTGTGAATTTTCAGTCTATGGGTAATAATTCATTATATATACGATAAAAATGATGCAAACACATAATTGATTAGATAATAACCTTAAATACTTCATTTTCAATCATCTATTTGTTTCTCGTTAAAATACTGTGTAAGATATTGAAAAGGGGAGAAGTTCGGTTTTTATTGCATATATCGACGTTTCAGCCGGATTAGAGCGGTTTTACGTGTACATCTTCCATCGGTAATATAAAGAGAAAATCAAGAACATTTTAGTTAATTCTAATGAAAACACATTGTTTTTTATCATTTGTATTGAAAACAACATTGTCATATGTCTTTTCTTAGATCTAAATAATACGAAACCTCGCTCTATGATTTGAAGTTAAAACCCTCATATATGGTAAAATAGTGACTTTTTTCACGTTTTTCATGCAGTGTGATTTTACGTAAATATATACGTTTTTACCAATATTTCGATACTATTTCATGTAGTATCACGATATGTGATTTGGCCTTCAAATCTCACAATTTCGCATAATATTGCATTTTAAGCAAGTTTTCTTGCATTTTGTTTCGTACGAAAAATCATCGAATTTAGCAATATTTTGACGTTTATCATCCACTTTTCGTCTATGTGCTTAAAACAAAATATCATCGAATTAGGCAATAATTTGCCGTTTTTAAACGTTTTTGTGAATTTTCAGTTTATGGGTTTAATTCATTATATATACGATAAAAATGATGCAAACACATAATTGATTAGATAATAACCTTAAATACTTCATTTTCAATCATCTATTTGTTTCTCGTTAAAATACTGTGTAAGATATTGAAAAGGGGAGAAGTTCGGTTTTTATTGCATATATCGACGTTTCAGCCGGATTAGAGCGGTTTTACGTGTACATCTTCCATCGATAATATAAACGGAAAATCAAGAACATTTTAGTTAATGCTAATGAAAACACATTGTTTTTTATCATTTGTATTGGAAACAACATTGACATATGTCTTTTCTTAGATCTAAATAATACGAAACCTCGCTCTATGATTTGAAGTTAAAACCCTCATATATGGTAAAATAGTGACTTTTTTCACGTTTTTCATGCAGTGTGATTTTACGTAATTATATACGTTTTTACCAATATTTCGATACTATTTCATGTAGCATCACGATATGTGATTTGGCCTTCAAATCTCACAATTTCGCATAATATTGCATTTTAAGCAAGTTTTCTTGCATTTTGTTTCGTACGAAAAAACATCGAATTTAGCAATATTTTGACGTTTATCATCCACTTTTCCTCTATGTGCTTTAAACAAAATATCATCGAATTAGGCAATAATTTGCCGTTTTTAAACGTTTTTGTGAATTTTCAGTTTATGGGTTTAATTCATTATATATACGATAAAAATGATGCAAACACATAATTGATTAGATAATAACCTTAAATACTTCATTTTCAATCATCTATTTGTTTCTCGTTAAAATACTGTTTAAGATATTGAAAAGGGGAGAAGTTCGGTTTTTATTGCATATATCGACGTTTCAGCCGGATTAGAGCGGTTTTACGTGTACATCTTCCATCGGTAATATAAACGGAAAATCAAGAACATTTTAGTTAATGCTAATGAAAACACATTGTTTTTTATCATTTGTATTGGAAACAACATTGTCATATGTCTTTTCTTAGATCTAAATAATACGAAATCTCGCTCTATGATTTGAAGTTAAAACCCTCATATATGGTAAAATAGTGACTTTTTTCACGTTTTTCATGTAGTGTGATTTTACGTAAATATATACGTTTTTACCAATATTTCGATACTATTTCATGTAGTCTCACGATATGTGATTTGGCTCTCAAATCTCAGAATGTCGCATAATATTGCATTTTAAGCAAGTTTTCTTGCATTTTGTTTCGTACGAAAAATCATCGAATTTAGCAATATTTTGACGTTTATCATCCACTTTTCCTCTATGTGCTTAAAACAAAATATCATCGAATTAGGCAATAATTATCCGTTTTTAAACGTTTTTGTGAATTTTCAGTTTATGGGTTTAATTCATTATATATACGATAAAAATGATGCAAACACATAATTGATTAGATAATAACCTTAAATACTTCATTTTCAATCATCTATTTGTTTCTCGTTAAAATACTGTGTAAGATATTGAAAAGGGGAGAAGTTCGGTATTTATTGCATATATCGACGTTTCAGCCGGATTAGAGCGGTTTTACGTGTACATCTTCCATCGATAATATAAACGGAAAATCAAGAACATTTTAGTTAATGCTAATGAAAACACATTGTTTTTTATCATTTGTATTGGAAACAACATTGACATATGTCTTTTCTTAGATCTAAATAATACGAAACCTCGCTCTATGATTTGAAGTTAAAACCCTCATATATGGTAAAATAGTGACTTTTTTCACGTTTTTCATGCAGTGTGATTTTACGTAATTATATACGTTTTTACCAATATTTCGATACTATTTCATGTAGTATCACGATATGTGATTTGGCCTTCAAATCTCACAATTTCGCATAATATTGCATTTTAAGCAAGTTTTCTTGCATTTTGTTTCGTACGAAAAATCATCGAATTTAGCAATATTTTGACGTTTATCATCCACTTTTCCTCTATGTGCTTAAAACAAAATATCATCGAATTAGGCAATAATTTGCCGTTTTTAAACGTTTTTGTGAATTTTCAATTTATGGGTTTAATTCATTATATATACGATAAAAATGATGCAAACACATAATTGATTAGATAATAACCTTAAATACTTCATTTTCAATCATCTATTTGTTTCTCGTTAAAATACTGTGTAAGATATTGAAAAGGGGAGAAGTTCGGTTTTTATTGCATATATCGACGTTTCAGCCGGATTAGAGCGGTTTTACGTGTACATCTTCCATCGATAATATAAACGGAAAATCAAGAACATTTTAGTTAATGCTAATGAAAACACATTGTTTTTTATCATTTGTATTGGAAACAACATTGACATATGTCTTTTCTTAGATCTAAATAATACGAAACCTCGCTCTATGATTTGAAGTTAAAACCATCATATATGGTAAAATAGTGACTTTTTTCACGTTTTTCCTGCAGTGTGATTTTACGTAATTATATACGTTTTTACCAATATTTCGATACTATTTCATGTAGTATCACGATATGTGATTTGGCCTTCAAATCTCACAATTTCGCATAATATTGCATTTTAAGCAAGTTTTCTTGCATTTTGTTTCGTACGAAAAATCATCGAATTTAGCAATATTTTGACGTTTATCATCCACTTTTCCTCTATGTGTTTTAAACAAAATATCATCGAATTAGGCAATAATTTGCCGTTTTTAAACGTTTTTGTGAATTTTCAGTTTATGGGTTTAATTCATTATATATACGATAGAAATGATGCAAACACATAATTGATTAGATAATAACCTTAAATACTTCATTTTCAATCATCTATTTGTTTCTCGTTAAAATACTGTGTAAGATATTGAAATGGGGAGAAGTTCGGTTTTTATTGCATATATCGACGTTTCAGCCGGATTAGAGCGGTTTTACATCTTCCATCGGTAATATAAACGGAAAATCAAGAACATTTTAGTTAATGCTAATGAAAACACATTGTTTTTTATCATTTGTATTGGAAACAACATTGTCATATGTCTCTTCTTAGATCTAAATAATACGAAACCTCGCTCTATGATTTGAAGTTAAAACCCTCATATATGGTAAAATAGTGACTTTTTTCACGTTTTTCATGTAGTGTGATTTTACGTAAATATATACGTTTTTACCAATATTTCGATACTATTTCATGTAGTCTCACGATATGTGATTTGGCTCTCAAATCTCAGAATGTCGCATAATATTGCATTTTAAGCAAGTTTTCTCGCATTTTGTTTCGTACGAAAAATCGTCTAATTTAGCAATATTTTAACGTTTGTCATCCACTTTTCCTCTATGTGATTTAAACAAAATATCATCGAATTAGGCAATATTTTGCCGTTTTTCCACGTTTTTGTGAATTTTCAGTCTATGGGTAATAATTCATTATATATACGATAAAAATGATGCAAACACAAAAGTGATTAGATAATAACCTTAAATACTTCATTTTCAATCATCTATTTGTTTCTCGTTAAAATACTGTGTAAGATATTGAAAAGGGGAGAAGTTCGGTTTTTATTGCATATATCGACGTTTCAGCCGGATTAGAGCGGTTTTACGTGTACATCTTCCATCGGTAATATAAGGAGAAAATCAAGAACATTTTAGTTAATTCTAATGAAAACACATTGTTTTTTATCATTTGTATTGAAAACAACATTGTCATATGTCTTTTCTTAGATCTAAATAATACGAAACCTCGCTCTATGATTTGAAGTTAAAACCCTCATATATGGTAAAATAGTGACTTTTTTCACGTTTTTCATGCAGTGTGATTTTACGTAAATATATACGTTTTTACCAATATTTCGATACTATTTCATGTAGTATCACGATATGTGATTTGGCCTTCAAATCTCACAATTTCGCATAATATTGCATTTTAAGCAAGTTTTCTTGCATTTTGTTTCGTACGAAAAATCATCGAATTTAGCAATATTTTGACGTTCATCATCCACTTTTCCTCTATGTGCTTTAAACAAAATATCATCGAATTAGGCAATAATTTGCCGTTTTTAAACGTTTTTGTGAATTTTCAATTTATGGGTTTAATTCATTATATATACGATAAAAATGATGCAAACACATAATTGATTAGATAATAACCTTAAATACTTCATTTTCAATCATCTATTTGTTTCTCGTTAAAATACTGTGTAAGATATTGAAAAGGGGAGAAGTTCGGTTTTTATTGCATATATCGACGTTTCAGCCGGATTAGAGCGGTTTTACGTGTACATCTTCCATCGATAATATAAACGGAAAATCAAGAACATTTTAGTTAATGCTAATGAAAACACATTGTTTTTTATCATTTGTATTGGAAACAACATTGACATATGTCTTTTCTTAGATCTAAATAATACGAAACCTCGCTCTATGATTTGAAGTTGAAACCCTCATATATGGTAAAATAGTGACTTTTTTCACGTTTTTCATGCAGTGTGATTTTACGTAATTATATACGTTTTTACCAATATTTCGATACTATTTCATGTAGCATCACGATATGTGATTTGGCCTTCAAATCTCACAATTTCGCATAATATTGCATTTTAAGCAAGTTTTCTTGCATTTTGTTTCGTACGAAAAATCATCGAATTTAGCAATATTTTGACGTTTATCATCCACTTTTCCTCTATGTGTTTTAAACAAAATATCATCGAATTAGGCAATAATTTGCCGTTTTTAAACGTTTTTGTGAATTTTCAGTTTATGGGTTTAATTCATTATATATACGATAAAAATGATGCAAACACATAATTGATTAGATAATAACCTTAAATACTTCATTTTCAATCATCTATTTGTTTCTCGTTAAAATACTGTTTAAGATATTGAAAAGGGGAGAAGTTCGGTTTTTATTGCATATATCGACGTTTCAGCCGGATTAGAGCGGTTTTACGTGTACATCTTCCATCGGTAATATAAACGGAAAATCAAGAACATTTTAGTTAATGCTAATGAAAACACATTGTTTTTTATCATTTGTATTGGAAACAACATTGTCATATGTCTTTTCTTAGATCTAAATAATACGAAACCTCGCTCTATGATTTGAAGTTAAAACCCTCATATATGGTAAAATAGTGACTTTTTTCACGTTTTTCATGTAGTGTGATTTTACGTAAATATATACGTTTTTACCAATATTTCGATACTATTTCATGTAGTCTCACGATATGTGATTTGGCTCTCAAATCTCAGAATGTCGCATAATATTGCATTTTAAGCAAGTTCTCTTGCATTTTGTATCGTACGAAAAATCATCGAATTTAGCAATATTTTGACGTTTATCATCCACTTTTCCTCTATGTGCTTAAAACAAAATATCATCGAATTAGGCAATAATTTGCCGTTTTTAAACGTTTTTGTGAATTTTCAGTTTATGGGTTTAATTCATTATATATACGATAAAAATGATGCAAACACATAATTGATTAGATAATAACCTTAAATACTTCATTTTCAATCATCTATTTGTTTCTCGTTAAAATACTGTGTAAGATATTGAAAAGGGGAGAAGTTCGGTATTTATTGCATATATCGACGTTTCAGCCGGATTAGAGCGGTTTTACGTGTACATCTTCCATCGATAATATAAACGGAAAATCAAGAACATTTTAGTTAATGCTAATGAAAACACATTGTTTTTTATCATTTGTATTGGAAACAACATTGTCATATGTCTTTTCTTAGATCTAAATAATACGAAACCTCGCTCTATGATTTGAAGTTAAAACCCTCATATATGGTAAAATAGTGACTTTTTTCACGTTTTTCATGCAGTGTGATTTTACGTAATTATATACGTTTTTACCAATATTTCGATACTATTTCATGTAGTATCACGATATGTGATTTGGCCTTCAAATCTCACAATTTCGCATAATATTGCATTTTAAGCAAGTTTTCTTGCATTTTGTTTCGTACGAAAAATCATCGAATTTAGCAATATTTTGACGTTTATCATCCACTTTTCCTCTATGTGCTTTAAACAAAATATCATCGAATTAGGCAATAATTTGCCGTTTTTAAACGTTTTTGTGAATTTTCAGTTTATGGGTTTAATTCATTATATATACGATAAAAATGATGCAAACACATAATTGATTAGATAATACCCTTAAATACTTCATTTTCAATCATCTATTTGTTTCTCGTTAAAATACTGTGTAAGATATTGAAAAGGGGAGAAGTTCGGTTTTTATTGCATATATCGACGTTTCAGCCGGATTAGAGCGGTTTTACGTATACATCTTCCATCGGTAATATAAACAGAAAATCAAGAACATTTTAGTTAATTCTAATGAAAACACATTGTTTTTTATCATTTGTATTGAAAACAACATTGTCATATATCTTTTCTTAGATCTAAATAATACGAAACCTCGCTCTATGATTTGAAGTTAAAACCCTCATATATGGTAAAATAGTGACTTTTTTCACGTTTTTCATGCAGTGTGATTTTACGTAAATATATACGTTTTTACCAATATTTCGATACTATTTCATGTAGTATCACGATATGTGATTTGGCCTTCAAATCTCACAATTTCGCATAATATTGCATTTTAAGCAAGTTTTCTTGCATTTTGTTTCGTACGAAAAATCATCGAATTTAGCAATATTTTGACGTTTATCATCCACTTTTCCTCTATGTGCTTAAAACAAAATATCATCGAATTAGGCAATAATTTGCCGTTTTTAAACGTTTTTGTGAATTTTCAGTTTATGGGTTTAATTCATTATATATACGATAAAAATGATGCAAACACATAATTGATTAGATAATAACCTTAAATACTTCATTTTCAATCATCTATTTGTTTCTCGTTAAAATACTGTGTAAGATATTGAAAAGGGGAGAAGTTCGGTTTTTATTGCATATATCGACGTTTCAGCCGGATTAGAGCGGTTTTACGTGTACATCTTCCATCGATAATATAAACGGAAAATCAAGAACATTTTAGTTAATGCTAATGAAAACACATTGTTTTTTATCATTTGTATTGGAAACAACATTGACATATGTCTTTTCTTAGATCTAAATAATACGAAACCTCGCTCTATGATTTGAAGTTAAAACCCTCATATATGGTAAAATAGTGACTTTTTTCACGTTTTTCATGTAGTGTGATTTTACGCAAATATATACGTTTTTACCAACATTTCGATACTATTTCATGGAGTATCACGATATGTGATTTGGCCTTCAAATCTCAGAATTTCGCATAATTTTGCATTTTAAGCAAGTTTTCTTGCATTTTGTTTCGTACGAATAATCGTCGAATTTAGCAATATTTTGACGTTTATCATCTCCTTTTCCTTTATGTGATTTAAACAAAATATTATCGAATTAGGCAATATTTTGCCGTTTTTCCACGTTTTTGTGAATTTTCAGTCTATGGGTATTAATTCATTATATATACGATAAAAATGATGCAAACAGATAATTGATTAGATAATAACCTTAAATACTTCATTTTCAATCATCTATTTGTTTCTCGTTAAAATACTGTGTAAGATATTGAAAAGGGGAGAAGTTCGGTTTTTATTGCATATATCGACGTTTCAGCCGGATTAGAGAGGTTTTACGTGTACATCTTCCATCGGTAATATAAACCGAAAATCAAGAACATTTTAGTTAATGCTAATGAAAACACATTGTTTTTTATCATTTGTATTGGAAACAACATTGTCATATGTCTTTAATTAGATCTAAATAATACGAAACCTCGCTCTATGATTTGAAGTTAAAACCCCTCATATATGGTAAAATAGTGACTTTTTTCACGTTTTTCATGCAGTGTGATTTTACGTAAATATATACGTTTTTACCAATATTTCGATACTATTTCATGTAGTATCACGATATGTGATTTGGCCTTCAAATCTCACAATTTCGCATAATATTGCATTTTAAGCAAGTTTTCTTGCATTTTGTTTCGTACGAAAAATCATCGAATTTAGCAATATTTTGACGTTTATCATCCACTTTTCCTCTATGTGCTTTAAACAAAATATCATCGAATTAGGCAATAATTTGCCGTTTTTAAACGTTTTTGTGAATTTTCAGTTTATGGGTTTAATTCATTATATATACGATAAAAATGATGCAAACACATAATTGATTAGATAATAACCTTAAATACTTCATTTTCAATCATCTATTTGTTTCTCGTTAAAATACTGTGTAAGATATTGAAAAGGGGAGAAGTTCGGTTTTTATTGCATATATCGACGTTTCAGCCGGATTAGAGCGGTTTTACGTGTACATCTTCCATCGGTAATATAAACAGAAAATCAAGAACATTTTAGTTAATTCTAATGAAAACACATTGTTTTTTATCATTTGTATTGAAAACAACATTGTCATATGTCTTTTCTTAGATCTAAATAATACGAAATCTCGCTCTATGATTTGAAGTTAAAACCCTCATATATGGTAAAATAGTGACTTTTTTCACGTTTTTCATGCAGTGTGATTTTACGTAAATATATACGTTTTTACCAATATTTCGATACTATTTCATGTAGTATCACGATATGTGATTTGGCCTTCAAATCTCACAATTTCGCATAATATTGCATTTTAAGCAAGTTTTCTTGCATTTTGTTTCATACGAAAAATCATCGAATTTAGCAATATTTTGACGTTTATCATCCACTTTTCCTCTATGTGCTTAAAACAAAATATCATCGAATTACGCAATAATTTGCCGTTTTTAAACGTTTTTGTGAATTTTCAGTTTATGGGTTTAATTCATTATATATACGATAAAAATGATGCAAACACATAATTGATTAGATAATAACCTTAAATACTTCATTTTCAATCATCTATTTGTTTCTCGTTAAAATACTGTGTAAGATATTGAAAAGGGGAGAAGTTCGGTTTTTATTGCATATATCGACGTTTCAGCCGGATTAGAGCGGTTTTACGTGTACATCTTCCATCGGTAATATAAACAGAAAATCAAGAACATTTTAGTTAATTCTAATGAAAACACATTGTTTTTTATCATTTGTATTGAAAACAACATTGTCATATGTCTTTTCTTAGATCTAAATAATACGAAATCTCGCTCTATGATTTGAAGTTAAAACCCTCATATATGGTAAAATAGTGACTTTTTTCACGTTTTTCATGCAGTGTGATTTTACGTAAATATATACGTTTTTACCAATATTTCGATACTATTTCATGTAGTATCACGATATGTGATTTGGCCTTCAAATCTCACAATTTCGCATAATATTGCATTTTAAGCAAGTTTTCTTGCATTTTGTTTCATACGAAAAATCATCGAATTTAGCAATATTTTGACGTTTATCATCCACTTTTCCTCTATGTGCTTAAAACAAAATATCATCGAATTACGCAATAATTTGCCGTTTTTAAACGTTTTTGTGAATTTTCAGTTTATGGGTTTAATTCATTATATATACGATAAAAATGATGCAAACACATAATTGATTAGATAATAACCTTAAATACTTCATTTTCAATCATCTATTTGTTTCTCGTTAAAATACTGTGTAAGATATTGAAAAGGGGAGAAGTTCGGTTTTTATTGCATATATCGACGTTTCAGCCGGATTAGAGCGGTTTTACGTGTACATCTTCCATCGATAATATAAACGGAAAATCAAGAACATTTTAGTTAATGCTAATGAAAACACATTGTTT
The DNA here is from genome assembly GCF_040958095.1 of Procambarus clarkii. Taxonomy (NCBI): domain Eukaryota; kingdom Metazoa; phylum Arthropoda; class Malacostraca; order Decapoda; family Cambaridae; genus Procambarus; species Procambarus clarkii. Next base: position 43,722,667 of record NC_091178.1, on the reverse strand, counting down.
TTTATCATTTGTATTGGAAACAACATTGACATATGTCTTTTCTTAGATCTAAATAATACGAAACCTCGCTCTATGATTTGAAGTTAAAACCCTCATATATGGTAAAATAGTGACTTTTTTCACGTTTTTCATGCAGTGTGATTTTACGTAATTATATACGTTTTTACCAATATTTCGATACTATTTCATGTATTATCACGATATGTGATTTGGCCTTCAAATCTCACAATTTCGCATAATATTGCATTTTAAGCAAGTTTTCTTGCATTTTGTTTCGTACGAAAAATCATCGAATTTAGCAATATTTTGACGTTTATCATCCACTTTTCCTCCATGTGCTTTAAACAAAATATCATCGAATTAGGCAATAATTATGCCGTTTTTAAACGTTTTTGTGAATTTTCACTTTATAGGTTTAATTCATTATATATACGATAAAAATGATGCAAACACATAATTGATTAGATAGTAACCTTAAATACTTCATTTTCAATCATCTATTTGTTTCTCGTTAAAATACTGTGTAAGATATTGAAAAGGGGAGAAGTTCGGTTTTTATTGCATATATCGACGTTTCAGCCGGATTAGAGCGGTTTTACGTGTACATCTTCCATCGGTAAAATAAACAGAAAATCAAGAACATTTTAGTTAATTCTAATGAAAACACATTGTTTTTTATCATTTGTATTGAACACAACATTGTCATATGTCTTTTCTTAGATCTAAATAATACGAAACCTCGCTCTATGATTTGAAGTTAAAACCCTTCAAATAATATGTGAATATGGTAAAATAGTGACTTTTTCACGTTTTTCATGCAGTGTGATTTTACGTAAATATATACGTTTTTACCAATATTTCGATACTATTTCATGTAGTATCACAATATGTGATTTGGCCTTCAAATCTCACAATTTCGCATAATATTGCATTTTAAGCAAGTTTTCTTGCATTTTGTTTCGTACGAAAAATCATCGAATTTAGCAATATTTTGACGTTTATCATCCACTTTTCCTCTATGTGCTTAAAACAAAATATCATCGAATTAGGCAATAATTTGCCGTTTTTAAACGTTTTTGTGAATTTTCAGTTTATGGGTTTAATTCATTATGAATACGGAAAAAATGATGCAAACACATAATTGATTAGATAATAACCTTAAATACTTCATTTTCAATCATCTATTTGTTTCTCGTTAAAATACTGTGTAAGATATTGAAAAGGGGAGAAGTTCGGTTTTTATTGCATATATCGACGTTTCAGCCGGATTTGTTTTACGTGTACATCTTCCATCGATAATATAAACGGAAAATCAAGAACATTTTAGTTAATGCTAATGAAAACACATTGTTTTTTATCATTTGTATTGGAAACAACATTGACATATGTCTTTTATTAGATCTAAATAATACGAAACCTCGCTCTATGATTTGAAGTTAAAACCCTCATATATGGTAAAATAGTGACTTTTTTCACGTTTTTCATGCAGTGTGATTTTACGTAATTATATACGTTTTTACCAATATTTCGATACTATTTCATGTAGTATCACAATATGTGATTTGGCCTTCAAATCTCACAATTTCGCATAATATTGCATTTTAAGCAAGTTTTCTTGCATTTTGTTTCGTACGAAAAATCATCGAATTTAGCAATATTTTGACGTTTATCATCCACTTTTCCTCTATGTGCTTTAAACAAAATATCATCGAATTAGGCAATAATTTGCCGTTTTTAAACGTTTTTGTGAATTTTCAGTTTATGGGTTTAATTCATTATATATACGATAAAAATGATGCAAACACATAGTTGATTAGATAATAACCTTAAATACTTCATTTTCAATCATCTATTTGTTTCTCGTTAAAATACTGTGTAAGATATTGAAAAGGGGAGAAGTTCGGTTTTTATTGCATATATCGACGTTTCAGCCGGATTTGTTTTACGTGTACATCTTCCATCGATAATATAAACGGAAAATCAAGAACATTTTAGTTAATGCTAATGAAAACACATTGTTTTTTATCATTTGTATTGGAAACAACATTGACATATGTCTTTTCTTAGATCTAAATAATACGAAACCTCGCTCTATGATTTGAAGTTAAAACCCTCATATATGGTAAAATAGTGACTTTTTTCACGTTTTTCATGCAGTGTGATTTTACGTAATTATATACGTTTTTACCAATATTTCGATACTATTTCATGTAGTATCACAATATGTGATTTGGCCTTCAAATCTCACAATTTCGCATAATATTGCATTTTAAGCAAGTTTTCTTGCATTTTGTTTCGTACGAAAAATCATCGAATTTAGCAATATTTTGACGTTTATCATCCACTTTTCCTCTATGTGCTTTAAACAAAATATCATCGAATTAGGCAATAATTTGCCGTTTTTAAACGTTTTTGTGAATTTTCAGTTTATGGGTTTAATTCATTATATATACGATAAAAATGATGCAAACACATAATTGATTAGATAATAACCTTAAATACTTCATTTTCAATCATCTATTTGTTTCTCGTTAAAATACTGTGTAAGATATTGAAAAGGGGAGAAGTTCGGTTTTTATTGCATATATCGACGTTTCAGCTGGATTAGAGCGGTTTTACGTGTACATCTTCCATCGATAATATAAACGGAAAATCAAGAACATTTTAGTTAATGCTAATGAAAACACATTGTTTTTTATCATTTGTATTGGAAACAACATTGTCATATGTCTTTTCTTAGATCTAAATAATACGAAACCTCGCTCTATGATTTGAAGTTAAAACCCTCATATATGGTAAAATAGTGACTTTTTTCACGTTTTTCATGTAGTGTGATTTTACGTAAATATATACGTTTTTACCAACATTTCGATACTATTTCATGGAGTATCACGATATGTGATTTGGCCTTCAAATCTCAGAATTTCGCATAATATTGCATTTTAAGCAAGTTTTCTTGCATTTTGTTTCGTACGAATAATCGTCGAATTTAGCAATATTTTGACGTTTATCATCTCCTTTTCCTTGATGTGATATAAACAAAATAGTATCGAATTAGGCAATATTTTGCCGTTTTTAAACGTTTTTGTGAATTTTCAGTCTATGGGTATTAATTCATTATATATACGATAAAAATGATGCAAACACATAATTGATTAGATAATAACCTTAAATACTTCATTTTCAATCATCTATTTGTTTCTCGTTAAAATACTGTGTAAGATATTGAAAAGGGGAGAAGTTCGGTTTTTATTGCATATATCGACGTTTCAGCCGGATTAGAGCGGTTTTACGTGTACATCTTCCATCGGTAATATAAACCGAAAATCAAGAACATTTTAGTTAATGCTAATGAAAACACATTGTTTTTTATCATTTGTATTGGAAACAACATTGTCATATGTCTTTAATTAGATCTAAATAATACGAAACCTCGCTCTATGATTTGAAGTTAAAACCCTTCAAATAATATGTGAATATGGTAAAATAGTGACTTTTTCACGTTTTTCATGCAGTGTGATTTTACGTAAATATATACGTTTTTACCAATATTTCGATACTATTTCATGTAGTATCACAATATGTGATTTGGCCTTCAAATCTCACAATTTCGCATAATATTGCATTTTAAGCAAGTTTTCTTGCATTTTGTTTCGTACGAAAAATCATCGAATTTAGCAATATTTTGACGTTTATCATCCACTTTTCCTCTATGTGCTTAAAACAAAATATCATCGAATTAGGCAATAATTTGCCGTTTATAAACGTTTTTGTGAATTTTCAGTTTATGGGTTTAATTCATTATAAATACGATAAAAATGATGCAAACACATAATTGATTAGATAATAACCTTAAATACTTCATTTTCAATCATCTATTTGTTTCTCGTTAAAATACTGTGTAAGATATTGAAAAGGGGAGAAGTTCGGTTTTTATTGCATATATCGACGTTTCAGCCGGATTTGTTTTACGTGTACATCTTCCATCGATAATATAAACGGAAAATCAAGAACATTTTAGTTAATGCTAATGAAAACACATTGTTTTTTATCATTTGTATTGGAAACAACATTGACATATGTCTTTTCTTAGATCTAAATAATACGAAACCTCGCTCTATGATTTGAAGTTAAAACCCTCATATATGGTAAAATAGTGACTTTTTTCACGTTTTTCATGCAGTGTGATTTTACGTAATTATATACGTTTTTACCAATATTTCGATACTATTTCATGTAGTATCACAATATGTGATTTGGCCTTCAAATCTCACAATTTCGCATAATATTGCATTTTAAGCAAGTTTTCTTGCATTTTGTTTCGTACGAAAAATCATCGAATTTAGCAATATTTTGACGTTTATCATCCACTTTTCCTCTATGTGCTTTAAACAAAATATCATCGAATTAGGCAATAATTTGCCGTTTTTAAACGTTTTTGTGAATTTTCAGTTTATGGGTTTAATTCATTATATATACGATAAAAATGATGCAAACACATAATTGATTAGATAATAACCTTAAATACTTCATTTTCAATCATCTATTTGTTTCTCGTTAAAATACTGTGTAAGATATTGAAAAGGGGAGAAGTTCGGTTTTTATTGCATATATCGACGTTTCAGCCGGATTTCTTTTACGTGTACATCTTCCATCGATAATATAAACGGAAAATCAAGAACATTTTAGTTAATGCTAATGAAAACACATTGTTTTTTATCATTTGTATTGGAAACAACATTGACATATGTCTTTTCTTAGATCTAAATAATACGAAACCTCGCTCTATGATTTGAAGTTAAAACCCTCATATATGGTAAAATAGTGACTTTTTTCACGTTTTTCATGCAGTGTGATTTTACGTAATTATATACGTTTTTACCAATATTTCGATACTATTTCATGTAGTATCACAATATGTGATTTGGCCTTCAAATCTCACAATTTCGCATAATATTGCATTTTAAGCAAGTTTTCTTGCATTTTGTTTCGTACGAAAAATCATCGAATTTAGCAATATTTTGACGTTTATCATCCACTTTTCCTCTATGTGCTTTAAACAAAATATCATCGAATTAGGCAATAATTTGCCGTTTTTAAACGTTTTTGTGAATTTTCAGTTTATGGGTTTAATTCATTATATATACGATAAAAATGATGCAAACACATAATTGATTAGATAATAACCTTAAAAACTTCATTTTCAATCATCTATTTGTTTCTCGTTAAAATACTGTGTAAGATATTGAAAAGGGGAGAAGTTCGGTTTTTATTGCATATATCGACGTTTCAGCTGGATTAGAGCGGTTTTACGTGTACATCTTCCATCGATAATATAAACGGAAAATCAAGAACATTTTAGTTAATGCTAATGAAAACACATTGTTTTTTATCATTTGTATTGGAAACAACATTGTCATATGTCTTTTCTTAGATCTAAATAATACGAAACCTCGCTCTATGATTTGAAGTTAAAACCCTCATATATGGTAAAATAGTGACTTTTTTCACGTTTTTCATGTAGTGTGATTTTACGTAAATATATACGTTTTTACCAACATTTCGATACTATTTCATGGAGTATCACGATATGTGATTTGGCCTTCAAATCTCAGAATTTCGCATAATATTGCATTTTAAGCAAGTTTTCTTGCATTTTGTTTCGTACGAATAATCGTCGAATTTAGCAATATTTTGACGTTTATCATCTCCTTTTCCTTGATGTGATATAAACAAAATATTATCGAATTAGGCAATATTTTGCCGTTTTTAAACGTTTTTGTGAATTTTCAGTCTATGGGTATTAATTCATTATATATACGATAAAAATGATGCAAACACATAATTGATTAGATAATAACCTTAAATACTTCATTTTCAATCATCTATTTGTTTCTCGTTAAAATACTGTGTAAGATATTGAAAAGGGGAGAAGTTCGGTTTTTATTGCATATATCGACGTTTCAGCCGGATTAGAGCGGTTTTACGTGTACATCTTCCATCGGTAATATAAACCGAAAATCAAGAACATTTTAGTTAATGCTAATGAAAACACATTGTTTTTTATCATTTGTATTGGAAACAACATTGTCATATGTCTTTAATTAGATCTAAATAATACGAAACCTCGCTCTATGATTTGAAGTTAAAACCCTCATATATGGTAAAATAGTGAACTTTTTCACGTTTTTCATGTTGTGTGATTTTACGTAAAAATATACGTTTTTACCAGTATTTTGATACTATTTCATGTAGTATCACGATATGTGATTTGGCCTTCAAATCTCAGAATTTCGCATAATATTGCATTTTAAGCAAGTTTTCTTGCATTTTGTTTTGTACGAAAAATCGTCGAATTTAGCAATATTTTGACGTTTATCATCTCCTTTTCCTTTATGTAATTTAAACAAAATATGACCGAATTAGGCAATATTTTGCCTTTTTTCCACGTTTTTGTGAATTTTCAGTTTATGGGTTTAATTCATTATATATACGATAAAAATGATGCAAACACATAATTGATTAGATAATAACCTTAAATACTTCATTTTCAATCATCTATTTGTTTCTCGTTAAAATACTGTGTAAGATATTGAAAAGGGGAGAAGTTCGGTTTTTATTGCATATATCGACGTTTCAGCCGGATTAGAGCGGTTTTACGTGTACATCTTCCATCGATAATATAAACGGAAAATCAAGAACATTTTAGTTAATGCTAATGAAAACACATTGTTTTTTATCATTTGTATTGGAAACAACATTGACATATGTCTTTTCTTAGATCTAAATAATACGAAACCTCGCTCTATGATTTGAAGTTAAAACCATCATATATGGTAAAATAGTGACTTTTTTCACGTTTTTCATGCAGTGTGATTTTACGTAATTATATACGTTTTTACCAATATTTCGATACTATTTCATGTAGTATCACGATATGTGATTTGGCCTTCAAATCTCACAATTTCGCATAATATTGCATTTTAAGCAAGTTTTCTTGCATTTTGTTTCGTACGAAAAATCATCGAATTTAGCAATATTTTGACGTTTATCATCCACTTTTCCTCTATGTGCTTTAAACAAAATATCATCGAATTAGGCAATAATTTGCCGTTTTTAATCGTTTTTGTGAATTTTCAGTTTATGGGTTTAATTCATTATATATACGATAGAAATGATGCAAACACATAATTGATTAGATAATAACCTTAAATACTTCATTTTCAATCATCTATTTGTTTCTCGTTAAAATACTGTGTAAGATATTGAAATGGGGAGAAGTTCGGTTTTTATTGCATATATCGACGTTTCAGCCGGATTAGAGCGGTTTTACATCTTCCATCGGTAATATAAACGGAAAATCAAGAACATTTTTAGTTAATGCTAATGAAAACACATTGTTTTTTATCATTTGTATTGGAAACAACATTGTCATATGTCTCTTCTTAGATCTAAATAATACGAAACCTCGCTCTATGATTTGAAGTTAAAACCCTCATATATGGTAAAATAGTGACTTTTTTCACGTTTTTCATGTAGTGTGATTTTACGTAAATATATACGTTTTTACCAATATTTCGATACTATTTCATGTAGTCTCACGATATGTGATTTGGCTCTCAAATCTCAGAATGTCGCATAATATTGCATTTTAAGCAAGTTTTCTCGCATTTTGTTTCGTACGAAAAATCGTCTAATTTAGCAATATTTTAACGTTTGTCATCCACTTTTCCTCTATGTGATTTAAACAAAATATCATCGAATTAGGCAATAATTTGCCGTTTTTCCACGTTTTTGTGAATTATTAGTCTATGTGTAATAATTCATTATATATACGATAAAAATGATGCAAACACATAATTGATTAGATAATAACCTTAAATACTTCATTTTCAATCATCTATTTGTTTCTCGTTAAAATACTGTGTAAGATATTGAAAAGGGGAGAAGTTCGGTTTTTATTGCATATATCGACGTTTCAGCCGGATTAGGAGCGGTTTTACGTGTACATCTTCCATCGGATAATATAAAGAGAAAATCAAGAACATTTTAGTTAATTCTAATGAAAACACATTGTTTTTTATCATTTGTATTGGAAACAACATTGTCATATGTCTCTTCTTAGATCTAAATAATACGAAACCTCGCTCTATGATTTGAAGTTAAAACCCTCATATATGGTAAAATAGTGACTTTTTTCACGTTTTTCATGTAGTGTGATTTTACGTAAATATATACGTTTTTACCAATATTTCGATACTATTTCATGTAGTCTCACGATATGTGATTTGGCTCTCAAATCTCAGAATGTCGCATAATATTGCATTTTAAGCAAGTTTTCTTGCATTTTGTTTCGTACGAAAAATCATCGAATTTAGCAATATTTTGACGTTTATCATCCACTTTTCCTCTATGTGCTTTAAACAAAATATCATCGAATTAGGCAATAATTTGCCGTTTTTAAACGTTTTTGTGAATTTTCAGTTTATGGGTTATAATTCATTATATATACGATAAAAATGATGCAAACACATAAGTGATTAGATAATAACCTTAAATACTTCATTTTCAATCATCTATTTGTTTCTCGTTAAAATACTGTGTAAGATATTGAAAAGGGGAGAAGTTCGGTTTTTATTGCATATATCGACGTTTCAGCTGGATTAGAGCGGTTTTACGTGTACATCTTCCATCGATAATATAAACGGAAAATCAAGAACATTTTAGTTAATTCTAATGAAAACACATTGTTTTTTATCATTTGTATTGGAAACAACATTGTCATATGTCTTTTCTTAGATCTAAATAATACGAAACCTCGCTCTATGATTTGAAGTTAAAACCCTCATATATGGTAAAATAGTGACTTTTTTCACGTTTTTCATGTAGTGTGATTTTACGTAAATATATACGTTTTTACCAACTATTTCGATACTATTTCATGGAGTATCACGATATGTGATTTGGCCTTCAAATCTCAGAATTTCGCATAATATTGCATTTTAAGCAAGTTTTCTTGCATTTTGTTTCGTACGAATAATCAGTCGAATTTAGCAATATTTTGACGTTTATCATCTCCTTTTCCTCTGATGTGCTATAAACAAAATAGTCATCGAATTAGGCAATAATTTTGCCGTTTTTAAACGTTTTTGTGAATTTTCAGTCTATGGTATTAATTCATTATATATACGATAAAAATGATGCAAACACATAATTGATTAGATAATAACCTTAAATACTTCATTTTCAATCATCTATTTGTTTCTCGTTAAAATACTGTGTAAGATATTGAAAAGGGGAGAAGTTCGGTTTTTATTGCATATATCGACGTTTCAGCCGGATTAGAGCGGTTTACGTGTACATCTTCCATCGGTAATATAAACGGAAAATCAAGAACATTTTAGTTAATGCTAATGAAAACACATTGTTTTTTATCATTTGTATTGGAAACAACATTGTCATATGTCTTTAATTAGATCTAAATAATACGAAACCTCGCTCTATGATTTGAAGTTAAAACCCTTCAAATAATATGTGAATATGGTAAAATAGTGACTTTTTCACGTTTTTCATGCAGTGTGATTTTACGTAAATATATACGTTTTTACCAATATTTCGATACTATTTCATGTAGTATCACAATATGTGATTTGGCCTTCAAATCTCACAATTTCGCTTAATATTGCATTTTAAGCAAGTTTTCTTGCATTTTGTTTCGTACGAAAAATCATCGAATTTAGCAATATTTTGACGTTTATCATCCACTTTTCCTCTATGTGCTTAAAACAAAATATCATCGAATTAGGCAATAATTTGCCGTTTATAAACGTTTTTGTGAATTTTCAGTTTATGGGTTTAATTCATTATAAATACGATAAAAATGATGCAAACACATAATTGATTAGATAATAACCTTAAATACTTCATTTTCAATCATCTATTTGTTTCTCGTTAAAATACTGTGTAAGATATTGAAAAGGGGAGAAGTTCGGTTTTTATTGCATATATCGACGTTTCAGCCGGATTTGTTTTACGTGTACATCTTCCATCGATAATATAAACGGAAAATCAAGAACATTTTAGTTAATGCTAATGAAAACACATTGTTTTTTATCATTTGTATTGGAAACAACATTGACATATGTCTTTTCTTAGATCTAAATAATACGAAACCTCGCTCTATGATTTGAAGTTAAAACCCTCATATATGGTAAAATAGTGACTTTTTTCACGTTTTTCATGTAGTGTGATTTTACGTAATATATACGTTTTTACCAATATTTCGATACTATTTCATGTAGTATCACGATATGTGATTTGGCCTTCAAATCTCAGCAATTTCGCATAATATTGCATTTTAAGCAAGTTTTCTGGCATTTTGTTTCGTACGAATAATCAGTCGAATTTAGCAATATTTTGACGTTTATCATCTCACTTTTCCTCTGATGTGCTTTAAACAATATATTCATCGAATTAGGCAATAATTTGCCGTTTTTAAACGTTTTTGTGAATTTTCAGTCTATGGGTATTAATTCATTATATATACGATAAAAATGATGCAAACACATAATTGATTAGATAATAACCTTAAATACTTCATTTTCAATCATCTATTTGTTTCTCGTTAAAATACTGTGTAAGATATTGAAAAGGGGAGAAGTTCGGTTTTTATTGCATATATCGACGTTTCAGCCGGATTAGAGCGGTTTTACGTGTACGTGTACGTGTTTATATTACCGATATCCATCGGTAATATAAACCGAAAATCAAGAACATTTTAGTTAATGCTAATGAAAACACATTGTTTTTTATCATTTGTATTGGAAACAACATTGTACATATGTCTTTAATTAGATCTAAATAATACGAAACCTCGCTCTATGATTTGAAGTTAAAACCCTCATATATGGTAAAATAGTGAACTTTTTCACGTTTTTCATGTTGTGTGATTTTACGTAAATATATACGTTTTTACCAGTATTTTGATACTATTTCATGTAGTATCACGATATGTGATTTGGCCTTCAAATCTCAGAATTTCGCATAATATTGCATTTTAAGCAAGTTTTCTTGCATTTTGTTTTGTACGAAAAATCGTCGAATTTAGCAATATTTTGACGTTTATCATCTCCTTTTCCTTTATGTAATTTAAACAAAATATGACCGAATTAGGCAATATTTTGCCTTTTTTCCACGTTTTTGTGAATTTTCAGTTTATGGGTTTAATTCATTATATATACGATACAAATGATGCAAACACATAATTGATTAGATAATAACCTTAAATACTTCATTTTCAATCATCTATTTGTTTCTCGTTAAAATACTGTGTAAGATATTGAAAAGGGGAGAAGTTCGGTTTTTATTGCATATATCGACGTTTCAGCCGGATTAGAGCGGTTTTACGTGTACATCTTCCATCGGTAATATAAACAGAAAATCAAGAACATTTTAGTTAATTCTAATGAAAACACATTGTTTTTTTATCATTTGTATTGAAAACAACATTGTCATATGTCTCTTCTTAGATCTAAATAATACGAAACCTCGCTCTATGATTTGAAGTTAAAACCATCATATATGGTAAAATAGTGAATTTTTTCACGTTTTTCATGCAGTGTGATTTTACGTAATTATATACGTTTTTACCAATATTTCGATACTATTTCATGTAGTATCACGATATGTGATTTGGCCTTCACATCTCACAATTTCGCATAATATTGCATTTTAAGCAAGTTTTCTTGCATTTTATTTCGTACGAAAAATCATCGAATTTAGCAATATTTTGACGTTTATCATCCACTCTTCCTCTATGTGCTTAAAACAAAATATCATCGAATTAGGCAATAATTTGCCGTTTTTAAACGTTTTTGTGAATTTTCAGTTATGGGTTTAATTCATTATATATACGATAAAAATGATGCAAACACATAATTGATTAGATAATAACCTTAAATACTTCATTTTCAATCATCTATTTGTTTCTCGTTAAAATACTGTGTAAGATATTGAAAAGGGGAGAAGTTCGGTTTTTATTGCATATATCGACGTTTCAGCCGGATTAGAGCGGTTTTACGTGTACATCTTCCATCGATAATATAAACGGAAAATCAAGAACATTTTAGTTAATGCTAATGAAAACACATTGTTTTTTATCATTTGTATTGGAAACAACATTGACATGTCTTTCTTAGATCTAAATAATACGAAACCTCGCTCTATGATTTGAAGTTAAAACCCTCATATATGGTAAAATAGTGACTTTTTCACGTTTTTCATGCAGTGTGATTTTACGTAAATATATACGTTTTTACCAATATTTCGATACTATTTCATGTAGTATCACGATATGTGATTTGGCCTTCAAATCTCACAATTTCGCCTAATATTGCATTTTAAGCAAGTTTTCTTGCATTTTGTTTCGTACGAAAAATCATCGAATTTAGCAATATTTTGACGTTTATCATCCACTTTTCCTCTATGTGCTTTAAAGAAAATATCATCGAATTAGGCAATAATTTGCCGTTTTTAAACGTTTTTGTGAATTTTCAGTTTATTGGTTTAATTCATTATATATACGATAAAAATGATGCAAACACATAATTGATTAGATAATAACCTTAAATACTTAATTTTCAATCATCTTTTTGTTTCTCGTTAAAATACTGTGTAAGATATTGAAAAGGGGAGAAGTTCGGTTTTTATTGCATATATCGACGTTTCAGCCGGATTAGAGCGGTTTTACATCTTCCATCGGTAATATAAACGGAAAATCAAGAACATTTTAGTTAATGCTAATGAAAACACATTGTTTTTTATCATTTGTATTGGAAACAACATTGTCATATGTCTCTTCTTAGATCTAAATAATACGAAACCTCGCTCTATGATTTGAAGTTAAAACCCTCATATATGGTAAAATAGTGACTTTTTCACGTTTTTCATGTAGTGTGATTTTACGTAAATATATACGTTTTTACCAATATTTCGATACTATTTCATGTAGTCTCACGATATGTGATTTGGCTCTCAAATCTCAGAATGTCGCATAATATTGCATTTTAAGCAAGTTTTCTCGCATTTTGTTTCGTACGAAAAATCGTCTAATTTAGCAATATTTTGACGTTTGTCATCTACTTTTCCTCTATGTGATTTAAACAAAATATCATCGAATTAGGCAATATTTTGCCGTTTTTCCACGTTTTTGTGAATTTTCAGTCTATGGGTAATAATTCATTATATATACGATAAAAATGATGCAAACACATAAGTGATTAGATAATAACCTTAAATACTTCATTTTCAATCATCTATTTGTTTCTCGTTAAAATACTGTGTAAGATATTGAAAAGGGGAGAAGTTCGGTTTTTATTGCATATATCGACGTTTCAGCCGGATTAGAGCGGTTTTACGTGTACATCTTCCATCGGTAATATAAACAGAAAATCAAGAACATTTTAGTTAATTCTAATGAAAACACATTGTTTTTTATCATTTGTATTGAAAACAACATTGTCATATGTCTTTTCTTAGATCTAAATAATACGAAACCTCGCTCTATGATTTGAAGTTAAAACCCTCATATATGGTAAAATAGTGACTTTTTCACGTTTTTCATGCAGTGTGATTTTACGTAAATATATACGTTTTTACCAATATTTCGATACTATTTCATGTAGTATCACGATATGTGATTTGGCCTTCAAATCTCACAATTTCGCATAATATTGCATTTTAAGCAAGTTTTCTTGCATTTTGTTTCGTACGAAAAATCATCGAATTTAGCAATATTTTGACGTTTATCATCCACTTTTCCTCTATGTGCTTTAAAGAAAATATCATCGAATTAGGCAATAATTTGCCGTTTATAAACGTTTTTGTGAATTTTCAGTTTATTGGTTTAATTCATTATATATACGATAAAAATGATGCAAACACATAATTGATTAGATAATAACCTTAAATACTTAATTTTCAATCATCTTTTTGTTTCTCGTTAAAATACTGTGTAAGATATTGAAAAGGGGAGAAGTTCGGTTTTTATTGCATATATCGACGTTTCAGCCGGATTAGAGCGGTTTTACATCTTCCATCGGTAATATAAACGGAAAATCAAGAACATTTTAGTTAATGCTAATGAAAACACATTGTTTTTTATCATTTGTATTGGAAACAACATTGTCATATGTCTCTTCTTAGATCTAAATAATACGAAACCTCGCTCTATGATTTGAAGTTAAAACCCTCATATATGGTAAAATAGTGACTTTTTCACGTTTTTCATGTAGTGTGATTTTACGTAAATATATACGTTTTTACCAATATTTCGATACTATTTCATGTAGTCTCACGATATGTGATTTGGCTCTCAAATCTCAGAATGTCGCATAATATTGCATTTTAAGCAAGTTTTCTCGCATTTTGTTTCGTACGAAAAATCGTCTAATTTAGCAATATTTTGACGTTTGTCATCTACTTTTCCTCTATGTGATTTAAACAAAATATCATCGAATTAGGCAATATTTTGCCGTTTTTCCACGTTTTTGTGAATTTTCAGTTTATGGGTTTAATTCATTATATATACGATAAAAATGATGCAAACACATAATTGATTAGATAATAACCTTAAATACTTCATTTTCAATCATCTATTTGTTTCTCGTTAAAATACTGTGTAAGATATTGAAAAGGGGAGAAGTTCGGTTTTTATTGCATATATCGACGTTTCAGCCGGATTAGAGCGGTTTTACGTGTACATCTTCCATCGATAATATAAACGGAAAATCAAGAACATTTTAGTTAATGCTAATGAAAACACATTGTTTTTTATCATTTGTATTGGAAACAACATTGACATGTCTTTTCTTAGATCTAAATAATACGAAACCTCGCTCTTTGATTTGAAGTTAAAACCCTCATATATGGTAAAATAGTGACTTTTTCACGTTTTTCATGCAGTGTGATTTTACGTAAATATATACGTTTTTACCAATATTTCGATACTATTTCATGTAGTATCACGATATGTGATTTGGCCTTCAAATCTCACAATTTCGCATAATATTGCATTTTAAGCAAGTTTTCTTGCATTTTGTTTCGTACGAAAAATCATCGAATTTAGCAATATTTTGACGTTTATCATCCACTTTTCCTCTATGTGCTTTAAAGAAAATATCATCGAATTAGGCAATAATTTGCCGTTTATAAACGTTTTTGTGAATTTTCAGTTTATTGGTTTAATTCATTATATATACGATAAAAATGATGCAAACACATAATTGATTAGATAATAACCTTAAATACTTAATTTTCAATCATCTTTTTGTTTCTCGTTAAAATACTGTGTAAGATATTGAAAAGGGGAGAAGTTCGGTTTTTATTGCATATATCGACGTTTCAGCCGGATTAGAGCGGTTTTACATCTTCCATCGGTAATATAAACGGAAAATCAAGAACATTTTAGTTAATGCTAATGAAAACACATTGTTTTTTATCATTTGTATTGGAAACAACATTGTCATATGTCTCTTCTTAGATCTAAATAATACGAAACCTCGCTCTATGATTTGAAGTTAAAACCCTCATATATGGTAAAATAGTGACTTTTTCACGTTTTTCATGTAGTGTGATTTTACGTAAATATATACGTTTTTACCAATATTTCGATACTATTTCATGTAGTCTCACGATATGTGATTTGGCTCTCAAATCTCAGAATGTCGCATAATATTGCATTTTAAGCAAGTTTTCTCGCATTTTGTTTCGTACGAAAAATCGTCTAATTTAGCAATATTTTGACGTTTGTCATCTACTTTTCCTCTATGTGATTTAAACAAAATATCATCGAATTAGGCAATATTTTGCCGTTTTTCCACGTTTTTGTGAATTTTCAGTTTATGGGTTTAATTCATTATATATACGATAAAAATGATGCAAACACATAATTGATTAGATAATAACCTTAAATACTTCATTTTCAATCATCTATTTGTTTCTCGTTAAAATACTGTGTAAGATATTGAAAAGGGGAGAAGTTCGGTTTTTATTGCATATATCGACGTTTCAGCCGGATTAGAGCGGTTTTACGTGTACATCTTCCATCGATAATATAAACGGAAAATCAAGAACATTTTAGTTAATGCTAATGAAAACACATTGTTTTTTATCATTTGTATTGGAAACAACATTGACATGTCTTTTCTTAGATCTAAATAATACGAAACCTCGCTCTTTGATTTGAAGTTAAAACCCTCATATATGGTAAAATAGTGACTTTTTCACGTTTTTCATGCAGTGTGATTTTACGTAAATATATACGTTTTTACCAATATTTCGATACTATTTCATGTAGTATCACGATATGTGATTTGGCCTTCAAATCTCACAATTTCGCATAATATTGCATTTTAAGCAAGTTTTCTTGCATTTTGTTTCGTACGAAAAATCATCGAATTTAGCAATATTTTGACGTTTATCATCCACTTTTCCTCTATGTGCTTAAAACAAAATATCATCGAATTAGGCAATAATTTGCCGTTTTTAAACGTTTTTGTGAATTTTCAGTTTATGGGTTTAATTCATTATATATACGATAAAAATGATGCAAACACATAATTGATTAGATAATAACCTTAAATACTTCATTTTCAATCATCTATTTGTTTCTCGTTAAAATACTGTGTAAGATATTGAAAAGGGGAGAAGTTCGGTTTTTATTGCATATATCGACGTTTCAGCCGGATTAGAGCGGTTTTACGTGTACATCTTCCATCGATAATATAAACGGAAAATCAAGAACATTTTAGTTAATGCTAATGAAAACACATTGTTTTTTATCATTTGTATTGGAAACAACATTGACATATGTGTTTTCTTAGATCTAAATAATACGAAACCTCGCTCTATGATTTGAAGTTAAAACCATCATATATGGTAAAATAGTGACTTTTTTCACGGTTTTCATGCAGTGTGATTTTACGTAATTATATACGTTTTTACCAATATTTCGATACTATTTCATGTAGTATCACGATATGTGATTTGGCCTTCAAATCTCACAATTTCGCATAATATTGCATTTTAAGCAAGTTTTCTTGCATTTTGTTTCGTACGAAAAATCATCGAATTTAGCAATATTTTGACGTTTATCATCCACTTTTCCTCTATGTGCTTTAAAGAAAATATCATCGAATTAGGCAATAATTTGCCGTTTTTAAACGTTTTTGTGAATTTTCAGTTTATTGGTTTAATTCATTATATATACGATAAAAATGATGCAAACACATAATTGATTAGATAATAACCTTAAATACTTAATTTTCAATCATCTTTTTGTTTCTCGTTAAAATACTGTGTAAGATATTGAAAAGGGGAGAAGTTCGGTTTTTATTGCATATATCGACGTTTCAGCCGGATTAGAGCGGTTTTACATCTTCCATCGGTAATATAAACGGAAAATCAAGAACATTTTAGTTAATGCTAATGAAAACACATTGTTTTTTATCATTTGTATTGGAAACAACATTGTCATATGTCTCTTCTTAGATCTAAATAATACGAAACCTCGCTCTATGATTTGAAGTTAAAACCCTCATATATGGTAAAATAGTGACTTTTTCACGTTTTTCATGTAGTGTGATTTTACGTAAATATATACGTTTTTACCAATATTTCGATACTATTTCATGTAGTCTCACGATATGTGATTTGGCTCTCAAATCTCAGAATGTCGCATAATATTGCATTTTAAGCAAGTTTTCTCGCATTTTGTTTCGTACGAAAAATCGTCTAATTTAGCAATATTTTGACGTTTGTCATCTACTTTTCCTCTATGTGATTTAAACAAAATATCATCGAATTAGGCAATATTTTGCCGTTTTTCCACGTTTTTGTGAATTTTCAGTCTATGGGTAATAATTCATTATATATACGATAAAAATGATGCAAACACATAAGTGATTAGATAATAACCTTAAATACTTCATTTTCAATCATCTATTTGTTTCTCGTTAAAATACTGTGTAAGATATTGAAAAGGGGAGAAGTTCGGTTTTTATTGCATATATCGACGTTTCAGCCGGATTAGAGCGGTTTTACGTGTACATCTTCCATCGGTAATATAAACAGAAAATCAAGAACATTTTAGTTAATTCTAATGAAAACACATTGTTTTTTATCATTTGTATTGAAAACAACATTGTCATATGTCTTTTCTTAGATCTAAATAATACGAAACCTCGCTCTATGATTTGAAGTTAAAACCCTCATATATGGTAAAATAGTGACTTTTTCACGTTTTTCATGCAGTGTGATTTTACGTAAATATATACGTTTTTACCAATATTTCGATACTATTTCATGTAGTATCACGATATGTGATTTGGCCTTCAAATCTCACAATTTCGCATAATATTGCATTTTAAGCAAGTTTTCTTGCATTTTGTTTCGTACGAAAAATCATCGAATTTAGCAATATTTTGACGTTTATCATCCACTTTTCCTCTATGTGCTTTAAAGAAAATATCATCGAATTAGGCAATAATTTGCCGTTTTTAAACGTTTTTGTGAATTTTCAGTTTATTGGTTTAATTCATTATATATACGATAAAAATGATGCAAACACATAATTGATTAGATAATAACCTTAAATACTTAATTTTCAATCATCTTTTGTTTCTCGTTAAAATACTGTGTAAGATATTGAAAAGGGGAGAAGTTCGGTTTTTATTGCATATATCGACGTTTCAGCCGGATTAGAGCGGTTTTACATCTTCCATCGGTAATATAAACGGAAAATCAAGAACATTTTAGTTAATGCTAATGAAAACACATTGTTTTTTATCATTTGTATTGGAAACAACATTGTCATATGTCTCTTCTTAGATCTAAATAATACGAAACCTCGCTCTATGATTTGAAGTTAAAACCCTCATATATGGTAAAATAGTGACTTTTTCACGTTTTTCATGTAGTGTGATTTTACGTAAATATATACGTTTTTACCAATATTTCGATACTATTTCATGTAGTCTCACGATATGTGATTTGGCTCTCAAATCTCAGAATGTCGCATAATATTGCATTTTAAGCAAGTTTTCTCGCATTTTGTTTCGTACGAAAAATCGTCTAATTTAGCAATATTTTGACGTTTGTCATCTACTTTTCCTCTATGTGATTTAAACAAAATATCATCGAATTAGGCAATATTTTGCCGTTTTTCCACGTTTTTGTGAATTTTCAGTTTATGGGTTTAATTCATTATATATACGATAAAAATGATGCAAACACATAATTGATTAGATAATAACCTTAAATACTTCATTTTCAATCATCTATTTGTTTCTCGTTAAAATACTGTGTAAGATATTGAAAAGGGGAGAAGTTCGGTTTTTATTGCATATATCGACGTTTCAGCCGGATTAGAGCGGTTTTACGTGTACATCTTCCATCGATAATATAAACGGAAAATCAAGAACATTTTAGTTAATGCTAATGAAAACACATTGTTTTTTATCATTTGTATTGGAAACAACATTGACATGTCTTTTCTTAGATCTAAATAATACGAAACCTCGCTCTATGATTTGAAGTTAAAACCCTCATATATGGTAAAATAGTGACTTTTTCACGTTTTTCATGCAGTGTGATTTTACGTAAATATATACGTTTTTACCAATATTTCGATACTATTTCATGTAGTATCACGATATGTGATTTGGCCTTCAAATCTCACAATTTCGCATAATATTGCATTTTAAGCAAGTTTTCTTGCATTTTGTTTCGTACGAAAAATCATCGAATTTAGCAATATTTTGACGTTTATCATCCACTTTTCCTCTATGTGCTTAAAACAAAATATTATCGAATTAGGCAATAATTTGCCGTTTTTAAACGTTTTTGTGAATTTTCAGTTTATGGGTTTAATTCATTATATATACGATAAAAATGATGCAAACACATAATTGATTAGATAATAACCTTAAATACTTCATTTTCAATCATCTATTTGTTTCTCGTTAAAATACTGTGTAAGATATTGAAAAGGGGAGAAGTTCGGTTTTTATTGCATATATCGACGTTTCAGCCGGATTAGAGCGGTTTTACGTGTACATCTTCCATCGATAATATAAACGGAAAATCAAGAACATTTTAGTTAATGCTAATGAAAACACATTGTTTTTTATCATTTGTATTGGAAACAACATTGACATATGTGTTTTCTTAGATCTAAATAATACGAAACCTCGCTCTATGATTTGAAGTTAAAACCATCATATATGGTAAAATAGTGACTTTTTTCACGGTTTTCATGCAGTGTGATTTTACGTAATTATATACGTTTTTACCAATATTTCGATACTATTTCATGTAGTATCACGATATGTGATTTGGCCTTCAAATCTCACAATTTCGCATAATATTGCATTTTAAGCAAGTTTTCTTGCATTTTGTTTCGTACGAAAAATCATCGAATTTAGCAATATTTTGACGTTTATCATCCACTTTTCCTCTATGTGCTTTAAAGAAAATATCATCGAATTAGGCAATAATTTGCCGTTTTTAAACGTTTTTGTGAATTTTCAGTTTATTGGTTTAATTCATTATATATACGATAAAAATGATGCAAACACATAATTGATTAGATAATAACCTTAAATACTTAATTTTCAATCATCTTTTTGTTTCTCGTTAAAATACTGTGTAAGATATTGAAAAGGGGAGAAGTTCGGTTTTTATTGCATATATCGACGTTTCAGCCGGATTAGAGCGGTTTTACATCTTCCATCGGTAATATAAACGGAAAATCAAGAACATTTTAGTTAATGCTAATGAAAACACATTGTTTTTTATCATTTGTATTGGAAACAACATTGTCATATGTCTTTTCTTAGATCTAAATAATACGAAACCTCGCTCTATGATTTGAAGTTAAAACCCTCATATATGGTAAAATAGTGACTTTTTTCACGTTTTTCGTGTAGTGTGATTTTACGTAAATATATACGTTTTTACCAATATTTCGATACTATTTCATGTAGTCTCACGATATGTGATTTGGCTCTCAAATCTCAGAATGTCGCATAATATTGCATTTTAAGCAAGTTTTCTTGCATTTTGTTTCGTACGAAAAATCATCGAATTTAGCAATATTTTGACGTTTATCATCCACTTTTCCTCTATGTGCTTAAAACAAAATATCATCGAATTAGGCAATAATTTGCCGTTTTTAAACGTTTTTGTGAATTTTCAGTTTATGGGTTTAATTCATTATATATACGATAAAAATGATGCAAACACATAATTGATTAGATAATAACCTTAAATACTTCATTTTCAATCATCTATTTGTTTCTCGTTAAAATACTGTGTAAGATATTGAAAAGGGGAGAAGTTCGGTATTTATTGCATATATCGACGTTTCAGCCAGATTAGAGCGGTTTTACGTATACATCTTCCATCGGTAATATAAACAGAAAATCAAGAACATTTTAGTTAATTCTAATGAAAACACATTGTTTTTTATCATTTGTATTGAAAACAACATTGTCATATGTCTTTTCTTAGATCTAAATAATACGAAACTTCGCTCTATGATTTGAAGTTAAAACCCTCATATATGGTAAAATAGTGACTTTTTTCACGATTTTCATGCAGTGTGATTTTACGTAAATATATACGTTTTTACCAATATTTCGATACTATTTCATGTAGTATCACGATATGTGATTTGGCCTTCAAATCTCACAATTTCGCATAATATTGCATTTTAAGCAAGTTTTCTTGCATTTTGTTTCGTACGAAAAATCATCGAATTTAGCAATATTTTGACGTTTATCATCCACTTTTCCTCTATGTGCTTAAAACAAAATATCATCGAATTAGGCAATAATTTGCCGTTTTTAAACGTTTTTGTGAATTTTCAGTTTATGGGTTTAATTCATTATATATACGATAAAAATGATGCAAACACATAATTGATTAGATAATAACCTTAAATACTTCATTTTCAATCATCTATTTGTTTCTCGTTAAAATACTGTGTAAGATATTGAAAAGGGGAGAAGTTCGGTTTTTATTGCATATATCGACGTTTCAGCCGGATTAGAGCGGTTTTACGTGTACATCTTCCATCGATAATATAAACGGAAAATCAAGAACATTTTAGTTAATGCTAATGAAAACAAACTGTTTTTTATCATTTGTATTGGAAACAACATTGACTTATGTGTTTTCTTAGATCTAAATAATACGAAACCTCGCTCTATGATTTGAAGTTAAAACCATCATATATGGTAAAATAGTGAATTTTTTCACGTTTTTCATGCAGTGTGATTTTACGTAATTATATACGTTTTTACCAATATTTCGATACTATTTCATGTAGTATCACGATATGTGATTTGGCCTTCACATCTCACAATTTCGCATAATATTGCATTTTAAGCAAGTTTTCTTGCATTTTATTTCGTACGAAAAATCATCGAATTTAGCAATATTTTGACGTTTATCATCCACTCTTCCTCTATGTGCTTAAAACAAAATATCATCGAATTAGGCAATAATTTGCCGTTTTTAAACGTTTTTGTGAATTTTCAGTTTATGGGTTTAATTCATT
This sequence comes from Procambarus clarkii, assembly GCF_040958095.1. Classification (NCBI taxonomy): domain Eukaryota; kingdom Metazoa; phylum Arthropoda; class Malacostraca; order Decapoda; family Cambaridae; genus Procambarus; species Procambarus clarkii. The sequence continues at coordinate 43,700,049 of NC_091178.1, read as the reverse complement.
ATATATACGATAAAAATGATGCAAACACATAATTGATTAGATAATAACCTTAAATACTTCATTTTCAATCATCTATTTGTTTCTCGTTAAAATACTGTGTAAGATATTGAAAAGGGGAGAAGTTCGGTTTTTATTGCATATATCGACGTTTCAGCCGGATTAGAGCGGTTTTACGTGTACATCTTCCATCGATAATATAAACGGAAAATCAAGAACATTTTAGTTAATGCTAATGAAAACACATTGTTTTTTATCATTTGTATTGGAAACAACATTGACATGTCTTTTCTTAGATCTAAATAATACGAAACCTCGCTCTATGATTTGAAGTTAAAACCCTCATATATGGTAAAATAGTGACTTTTTCACGTTTTTCATGCAGTGTGATTTTACGTAAATATATACGTTTTTACCAATATTTCGATACTATTTCATGTAGTATCACGATATGTGATTTGGCCTTCAAATCTCACAATTTCGCCTAATATTGCATTTTAAGCAAGTTTTCTTGCATTTTGTTTCGTACGAAAAATCATCGAATTTAGCAATATTTTGACGTTTATCATCCACTTTTCCTCTATGTGCTTAAAACAAAATATCATCGAATTAGGCAATAATTTGCCGTTTTTAAACGTTTTTGTGAATTTTCAGTTTATGGGTTTAATTCATTATATATACGATAAAAATGATGCAAACACATAATTGATTAGATAATAACCTTAAATACTTCATTTTCAATCATCTATTTGTTTCTCGTTAAAATACTGTGTAAGATTTTGAAAAGGGGAGAAGTTCGGTTTTTATTGCATATATCGACGTTTCAGCCGGATTAGAGCGGTTTTACGTGTACATCTTCCATCGATAATATAAACGGAAAATCAAGAACATTTTAGTTAATGCTAATGAAAACACATTGTTTTTTATCATTTGTATTGGAAACAACATTGACATATGTGTTTTCTTAGATCTAAATAATACGAAACCTCGCTCTATGATTTGAAGTAAAACCATCATATATGGTAAAATAGTGACTTTTTTCACGGTTTTCATGCAGTGTGATTTTACGTAATTATATACGTTTTTACCAATATTTCGATACTATTTCATGTAGTATCACGATATGTGATTTGGCCTTCAAATCTCACAATTTCGCATAATATTGCATTTTAAGCAAGTTTTCTTGCATTTTGTTTCGTACGAAAAATCATCGAATTTAGCAATATTTTGACGTTTATCATCCACTTTTCCTCTATGTGCTTTAAAGAAAATATCATCGAATTAGGCAATAATTTGCCGTTTTTAAACGTTTTTGTGAATTTTCAGTTTATTGGTTTAATTCATTATATATACGATAAAAATGATGCAAACACATAATTGATTAGATAATAACCTTAAATACTTAATTTTCAATCATCTTTTTGTTTCTCGTTAAAATACTGTGTAAGATATTGAAAAGGGGAGAAGTTCGGTTTTTATTGCATATATCGACGTTTCAGCCGGATTAGAGCGGTTTTACATCTTCCATCGGTAATATAAACGGAAAATCAAGAACATTTTAGTTAATGCTAATGAAAACACATTGTTTTTTATCATTTGTATTGGAAACAACATTGTCATATGTCTCTTCTTAGATCTAAATAATACGAAACCTCGCTCTATGATTTGAAGTTAAAACCCTCATATATGGTAAAATAGTGACTTTTTCACGTTTTTCATGTAGTGTGATTTTACGTAAATATATACGTTTTTACCAATATTTCGATACTATTTCATGTAGTCTCACGATATGTGATTTGGCTCTCAAATCTCAGAATGTCGCATAATATTGCATTTTAAGCAAGTTTTCTCGCATTTTGTTTCGTACGAAAAATCGTCTAATTTAGCAATATTTTGACGTTTGTCATCTACTTTTCCTCTATGTGATTTAAACAAAATATCATCGAATTAGGCAATATTTTGCCGTTTTTCCACGTTTTTGTGAATTTTCAGTCTATGGGTAATAATTCATTATATATACGATAAAAATGATGCAAACACATAAGTGATTAGATAATAACCTTAAATACTTCATTTTCAATCATCTATTTGTTTCTCGTTAAAATACTGTGTAAGATATTGAAAAGGGGAGAAGTTCGGTTTTTATTGCATATATCGACGTTTCAGCCGGATTAGAGCGGTTTTACGTGTACATCTTCCATCGGTAATATAAACAGAAAATCAAGAACATTTTAGTTAATTCTAATGAAAACACATTGTTTTTTATCATTTGTATTGAAAACAACATTGTCATATGTCTTTTCTTAGATCTAAATAATACGAAACCTCGCTCTATGATTTGAAGTTAAAACCCTCATATATGGTAAAATAGTGACTTTTTCACGTTTTTCATGCAGTGTGATTTTACGTAAATATATACGTTTTTACCAATATTTCGATACTATTTCATGTAGTATCACGATATGTGATTTGGCCTTCAAATCTCACAATTTCGCATAATATTGCATTTTAAGCAAGTTTTCTTGCATTTGTTTCGTACGAAAAATCATCGAATTTAGCAATATTTTGACGTTTATCATCCACTTTTCCTCTATGTGCTTTAAAGAAAATATCATCGAATTAGGCAATAATTTGCCGTTTTTAAACGTTTTTGTGAATTTTCAGTTTATTGGTTTAATTCATTATATATACGATAAAAATGATGCAAACACATAATTGATTAGATAATAACCTTAAATACTTAATTTTCAATCATCTTTTTGTTTCTCGTTAAAATACTGTGTAAGATATTGAAAAGGGGAGAAGTTCGGTTTTTATTGCATATATCGACGTTTCAGCCGGATTAGAGCGGTTTTACATCTTCCATCGGTAATATAAACGGAAAATCAAGAACATTTTAGTTAATGCTAATGAAAACACATTGTTTTTTATCATTTGTATTGGAAACAACATTGTCATATGTCTCTTCTTAGATCTAAATAATACGAAACCTCGCTCTATGATTTGAAGTTAAAACCCTCATATATGGTAAAATAGTGACTTTTTCACGTTTTCATGTAGTGTGATTTTACGTAAATATATACGTTTTTACCAATATTTCGATACTATTTCATGTAGTCTCACGATATGTGATTTGGCTCTCAAATCTCAGAATGTCGCATAATATTGCATTTTAAGCAAGTTTTCTCGCATTTTGTTTCGTACGAAAAATCGTCTAATTTAGCAATATTTTGACGTTTGTCATCTACTTTTCCTCTATGTGATTTAAACAAAATATCATCGAATTAGGCAATATTTTGCCGTTTTTCCACGTTTTTGTGAATTTTCAGTTTATGGGTTTAATTCATTATATATACGATAAAAATGATGCAAACACATAATTGATTAGATAATAACCTTAAATACTTCATTTTCAATCATCTATTTGTTTCTCGTTAAAATACTGTGTAAGATATTGAAAAGGGGAGAAGTTCGGTATTTATTGCATATATCGACGTTTCAGCCGGATTAGAGCGGTTTTACGTATACATCTTCCATCGGTAATATAAACAGAAAATCAAGAACATTTTAGTTAATTCTAATGAAAACACATTGTTTTTTATCATTTGTATTGAAAACAACATTGTCATATGTCTTTTCTTAGATCTAAATAATACGAAACTTCGCTCTATGATTTGAAGTTAAAACCCTCATATATGGTAAAATAGTGACTTTTTTCACGATTTTCATGCAGTGTGATTTTACGTAAATATATACGTTTTTACCAATATTTCGATACTATTTCATGTAGTATCACGATATGTGATTTGGCCTTCAAATCTCACAATTTCGCATAATATTGCATTTTAAGCAAGTTTTCTTGCATTTTGTTTCGTACGAAAAATCATCGAATTTAGCAATATTTTGACGTTTATCATCCACTTTTCCTCTATGTGCTTAAACAAAATATCATCGAATTAGGCAATAATTTGCCGTTTTTAAACGTTTTTGTGAATTTTCAGTTTATGGGTTTAATTCATTATATATACGATAAAAATGATGCAAACACATAATTGATTAGATAATAACCTTAAATACTTCATTTTCAATCATCTATTTGTTTCTCGTTAAAATACTGTGTAAGATATTGAAAAGGGGAGAAGTTCGGTTTTTATTGCATATATCGACGTTTCAGCCGGATTAGAGCGGTTTTACGTGTACATCTTCCATCGATAATATAAACGGAAAATCAAGAACATTTTAGTTAATGCTAATGAAAACAAACTGTTTTTTATCATTTGTATTGGAAACAACATTGACATATGTGTTTTCTTAGATCTAAATAATACGAAACCTCGCTCTATGATTTGAAGTTAAAACCATCATATATGGTAAAATAGTGAATTTTTTCACGTTTTTCATGCAGTGTGATTTTACGTAATTATATACGTTTTTACCAATATTTCGATACTATTTCATGTAGTATCACGATATGTGATTTGGCCTTCACATCTCACAATTTCGCATAATATTGCATTTTAAGCAAGTTTTCTTGCATTTTATTTCGTACGAAAAATCATCGAATTTAGCAATATTTTGACGTTTATCATCCACTCTTCCTCTATGTGCTTAAAACAAAATATCATCGAATTAGGCAATAATTTGCCGTTTTTAAACGTTTTTGTGAATTTTCAGTTTATGGGTTTAATTCATTATATATACGATAAAAATGATGCAAACACATAATTGATTAGATAATAACCTTAAATACTTCATTTTCAATCATCTATTTGTTTCTCGTTAAAATACTGTGTAAGATATTGAAAAGGGGAGAAGTTCGGTTTTTATTGCATATATCGACGTTTCAGCCGGATTAGAGCGGTTTTACGTGTACATCTTCCATCGATAATATAAACGGAAAATCAAGAACATTTTAGTTAATGCTAATGAAAACACATTGTTTTTTATCATTTGTATTGGAAACAACATTGACATGTCTTTTCTTAGATCTAAATAATACGAAACCTCGCTCTATGATTTGAAGTTAAAACCCTCATATATGGTAAAATAGTGACTTTTTCACGTTTTTCATGCAGTGTGATTTTACGTAAATATATACGTTTTTACCAATATTTCGATACTATTTCATGTAGTATCACGATATGTGATTTGGCCTTCAAATCTCACAATTTCGCCTAATATTGCATTTTAAGCAAGTTTTCTTGCATTTTGTTTCGTACGAAAAATCATCGAATTTAGCAATATTTTGACGTTTATCATCCACTTTTCCTCTATGTGCTTAAAACAAAATATCATCGAATTAGGCAATAATTTGCCGTTTTTAAACGTTTTTGTGAATTTTCAGTTTATGGGTTTAATTCATTATATATACGATAAAAATGATGCAAACACATAATTGATTAGATAATAACCTTAAATACTTCATTTTCAATCATCTATTTGTTTCTCGTTAAAATACTGTGTAAGATATTGAAAAGGGGAGAAGTTCGGTTTTTATTGCATATATCGACGTTTCAGCCGGATTAGAGCGGTTTTACGTGTACATCTTCCATCGATAATATAAACGGAAAATCAAGAACATTTTAGTTAATGCTAATGAAAACACATTGTTTTTTATCATTTGTATTGGAAACAACATTGACATATGTGTTTTCTTAGATCTAAATAATACGAAACCTCGCTCTATGATTTGAAGTAAAACCATCATATATGGTAAAATAGTGACTTTTTTCACGGTTTTCATGCAGTGTGATTTTACGTAATTATATACGTTTTTACCAATATTTCGATACTATTTCATGTAGTATCACGATATGTGATTTGGCCTTCAAATCTCACAATTTCGCATAATATTGCATTTTAAGCAAGTTTTCTTGCATTTTGTTTCGTACGAAAAATCATCGAATTTAGCAATATTTTGACGTTTATCATCCACTTTTCCTCTATGTGCTTTAAAACAAAATATCATCGAATTAGGCAATAATTTGCCGTTTTTAAACGTTTTGTGAATTTTCAGTTTATGGGTTTAATTCATTATATATACGATAAAAATGATGCAAACACATAATTGATTAGATAATAACCTTA